>NC_083763.1:11564967-11637467 GCF_963514075.1 Conger conger | reverse complement strand
TTCCGTCCGTACCCCTGCCAGTAACCGAGAACGTAACACCGCTAAAATCACGCCTCACCAGGCGCCTGCGTTCTCACAGTCTACCGCTCCTGTACGACTCCGCGATGAGAGTTCGCGCTTATCTAAATGTGGCACCTGTACTTGGCTTTTACTCTTTTTGGCAGCAGCGAACGGATGAAAAAATTTTTGCGGTTCTTTTCAGAGCTAACGTTAATTGTTAACGGGAGGCGTGTGAGCAGAGTGATGTATCCTGGTCATAGAAATGCACGTGTGTGTGTGTGTGTGTGTGTGTGTGTGTGTGCGTGCGCGCTTACCTCCGCGTTCTGGCAGTGTGTGTGTGTTTGGACAGTGAGCCGGAAATCCCTTGTCACACACCTGTTTGAGTCCTCCCTCAGGTTTCCCGAGGCGATGTATCACGAAGCGGGATTACCTCGTTAGCTGGATATCTGCGCTGAGTAAAACCCAGATCAGCTCTTTCTACTTCAGTCCGTGTTCCAGATTTGGGAGGGTTTCCGGGTTTTACTCAGTGCAGTTATCCTGCTAATCCTGGTGCTTTGTGAAACAGGGCTCTGCCGGTAATGAAAACGCAGCGAAAGCTAAGATCACGTCTGGCTTTAGCCAAATCCCAGACAGAGCAAACATGCTATTAGCCGCCAAGGGTGTTTGCACTTGTCCATTTGGCCTGTTTAAAGGGCGTTGTCAGACTGACTTTCATTTTCCTCTGGAGCAAAGTCTATCTTCTACTTGTCAGGCAGGGCAGGGCATACAGGACTGAGCTCTCAACCGTATCTCTGCGCGCGCACACACACGCACACACGCACACACACGTCTTTGTTTAAATGACTGGCATTTACAGCTTGACTGCTTCACACATTTGTGTGACCTACCCCTTATTTAAACTTGGCTTAAATATGTCAAAATGTATAATTAAAGTGTCCTTAATGTATGTCGCAACATGCAGCCTAACCTCATATATCGCAACTCCCATAGTGCACTGCTCTCTGCTGTCTTTTGGGCAGCACTGCTTTAGAGGATGTAGTTAGTCTTCTCTTTATCCTCCCTGGTGGTCAGTCAATGATCAGTGATGTTCCTGGCTTCTCACGCACGCACGCACCCCGCCTCACAATTCATTGTGTGTGTGTGTGTGTGTGTGTGTGTGTGTGTGTGTGCGTGTGTGTGTGTGTGTGTGTTCCACAGTGGAAAGGTACCACCCAGCCTATGAAGCTCAACAAGCGGCCTTCGAACGGCCTGCTGCGGCACATCCTGCAGCAGGTGTACAACCACTCGGTCACCGACCCCGAGAAGCTCAACAACTACGAGCCCTTCAGCCCGGAGGTGTACGGGGAGACGTCCTTCGACCTGGTGGCGCAGATCATCGACGAGATGGAGATGATGGAGGACGACACCTTCGTGGACCTGGGCAGCGGTCAGTTCCGCGTTCCCGCTATTCCCAAACAGGGGGCGACATGGCTCAGGCAGTCGTCTGGCAGTCGGAGGGCTGCCGGTTCGATCCCCCGCCTGGGCTTTGTCGAAGTGTCCCTGAGCAAGACACCTAACCCCCAAATGCTCCTGACGAGCTGGTCGGTGTCTTGCATGGCGGCCAATCGCTGTCGGTGTGCGAGTGTGTGTATGAATGGGTGAATGAGAAGCATCAATTGTACAGCACTTTGGATAAAGGCGCTATATAAATGCCAAGACATTCCTGCCACGCGGCAGTTTCTCAGTTCTGGGTTCTCGCCATTCCCAAACATTCCCACTACACTGCAGTTACTTCAGATTCCAAAAACGTTCCCACTGCACTTTGGTTAGATTTTACTGCCTCCTTTAAAATCCTTAAATATTTTGTGTCCTGCAATGTAATGAAAAAAAGAATTGCTCAACCTGGAACCCAAGAATCCTGCCTCATACTATGTGTAATTTTGAATAGACCACAGGGCCTTGTGACACCAGTGGTTTTCTTTTTTTTCCCTGTTTTCGTTGTTTTGAATGACGTCGTCTTGCGTTTTTGACACAGGCGTGGGACAGGTAGTGCTCCAGGTTGCCGCGGCGACGAACTGCAGGCATTACTACGGGGTTGAGAAGGCGGACATCCCGGCCAGTTACGCAGAGGTAACTTCCTGGCGTTTCTTTCCTCAGCACCACATCCCACTGTAGCAATAGTACTGTAGCAATAATTCTTGGCACCAGAACTATCCAAGCTTGTTTCCCACACAAGCACCAAGTGTTTGGGAACCCTGCCCAACCCTGTTCCTGGAGATCTACTTTCTTGTAGGTTTTCAGTCCAACCCTAATTTGGCACACTGTATTCTAATAATAAGATGAGATTTCTAGCTGGTGAATGAGCTGTGCTTTGTTAGGGTTGGAGTGAACGTGGTTGTGGAGCCCTGTTCTGAAACGGAGTCTGGAAATGTGGTGGGTTTTATATCCATTTTACTTCCGTCACCTTGCTCCTGTGCCTGTGTTTGCAGTCGATGGACAGAGAGTTTAAGAAATGGATGAAGTGGTACGGGAAGAAGCACGGAGAGTACACGGTGAGTGCGGAGCCCGCAGCCCTGTCAATCACTGATGGATTGCTGCTCGACCCGTGACCTTTGACCTGTACTTCCTGGTCTGTTCTTTCAGTTGGAGCGAGGAGACTTCCTGTCTGAGGAGTGGAAAGACAGAATCGCCAACACAAGGTAGGGCAAGCGTCTCTGAGAGAGTGCGAAAGAGTGTGAGAGCACAAGAAATCGAGCGATGAACAGAGATTCACCTGTATGCTTTACATCCAAACAGTGTCGTGTGATTCTCCCTTTTTTGGCTGACCTTGGCTTGCTCAGATACGTCACACGCTCACAGTTTTCTCCCCCGTTTCATTCCCATTCGCGTCTAATGCCGCCACTCCTTTTGTGTCCTCGCAGTGTTATTTTTGTGAACAACTTTGCCTTCGGTCCCGAGGTGGATCACCAGCTTAAGGAGCGATTTGCTAACATGAAGGAAGGTGGGTGTATCTCCCGGTCCGAATAACGTTCCCATTATATCGGAGGCTAAGCAAAACCCAATTCCAGAAACTTGTGAGTGGCAGACTGATCGGCTTCAGATGAGCCCTGGTGATTGCTCCAGGCACTTGTTTACACAGCCATTTCCACTAGAGAAATGAAGGGGAAGCCCCCTAGAGGTAGTGTACAGCAGCTGTGTAAACACCTGAAATTTGACCTTTGACCTTCTGGCTGTTTGACCTTCTTCTCACTGTTGACCTGTGTCTGTCTTGTTGTGAGACTGGCTTTTATTTTAAATATTTTTTTAACAAGGATGGATTGAGACATAATATTTGACATTATGCAAATTTCAGTCTGCCGTTATTTAAAGGAAATGACCTAAACCTGTTTCTTGGTGAGCCCCCATCAAGGTGGGTCCTTATGAATGTAAAGTTTGTTTTTTACAATCCTAGTGACGGTGTTTTCCATTTCTCTCCTCAGGTGGCAAAATCGTGTCCTCAAAACCTTTTGCACCTCTAAATTTTAGAATCAACAGTCGAAACTTGAGTGGTAAGTCACATGATGAAATTCCGTTTGTTAGCCTGCAGTTCCCACAGTATCCTTTGAAAAGTCGACTGTGTATACTCAAATTGTTGAGTAATGGGAAGACTCCAATATTCCACTGTCCTTGAAAACTCAGGGATTATTGCCTTCATAAAGATAATCTTTTACAGTAGGTATCATAACTCACAAGCTAGCGTGATGTCACTCGATTTCTCACGGCTTGCAATAGCTGGTATGCTGAAAATGCAACGCATTGAATAACTCGCTACTTAATTACGCAACCAAAAGTCATTTTTTACTGGAGAGTGTGTATGCAATCATGCAATACAAAATGATTCATGAAAGGCTTCAATACCTATCACAAAAATAGCCCTGAAAAGTAGTTGTGTCAAAAATATAATCATTCAAAAGGAAATATTTATCCTTTATGACTTCTGTGTGATTGTAAAAGTCACAGGAGAATATTGGCCTAATTTGACTGGCAACCCTGTAGGGTTGTAGTGGTGGTCATTCTCACATCTGAGAGTCGGTTGTGGATTGTGTTGCTGATCGTGTGTGTGTTTGTGAATTGTGTTGCTGATCGTGTGTGTGTTTGTGAATTGTGTTGCTGATCGTGTTTGTGGATTGTGTTGCTGATCGTGTGTGTGTTTGTGAATTGTGTTGCTGATCGTGTGTGTGTTTGTGGATTGTGTTGCTGATCGTGTGTGTGTTTGTGGATTGTGTTGCTGATCGTGTGTGTGTTTGCGGATTGTGTTGCTGATCGTGTGTGTGTTTGCGGATTGTGTTGCTGATCGTGTGTGTGTTTGGATTGTGTTACTGATCGTGTGTGTGTGTTTGTGGATTGTGTTGCTGATCGTGTGTGTGTTTGTGGATTGTGTTGCTGATCGTGTGTGTGTTTGTGGATTGTGTTACTGATTGTGTGTGTGTTTGTGGATTGTGTTGCTGATCGTGTGTGTGTTTGTGGATTGTGTTACTGATCGTGTGTGTGTTTGTGGATTGTGTTGCTGATCGTGTGTGTGGTTGTGGATTGTGTTGCTGATCGTGTGTGTGTTTGTGGATTGTGGTACTGATCGTGTGTGTGTTTGTGGATTGTGTTACTGATCATGTGTGTGTTTGTGGATTGTGTTGCTGATCGTGTTTGTGGATTGTGTTACTGATCATGTGTGTGTTTGTGGATTGTGTTGCTGATCGTGTTTGTGGATTGTGTTACTGATCGTGTGTGTGGCTGTGGATTGTGTTACTGATTGTGTGTGTGGTTGTGGAATGTGTTACTGATCATGTGTGTGGTTGTGGATTGTGTTGCTGAGCGTGTGTGTGGTTGTGGATTGTGTTGCTGAGTGTGTGTGTTTGTGGATTGTGTTGCTGAGCGTGTGTGTGTTTGTGGATTGTGTTGCTGTGCGTGTGTGTGTTTGTGGATTGTGTTACTGATTGTGTTTGTGGATTGTGTTACTGATTGTGTGTGTGTTTGTGGATTGTGTTGCTGATTGTGTGTGTGTTTGTGGATTGTGTTGCTGATCGTGTGTATGTTTGTGGATTGTGTTGCTGATCGTGTGTGTGTTTGTGGATTGTGTTGCTGATCGTGTGTGTGTGTTCTTCTCTGCAGACATTGGCACAATCATGAGAGTAGTGGAATTGTCTCCTCTGAGAGGATCAGTGTCCTGGACGGGGAAGCCGGTTTCCTACTACCTGCATACAATAGACCGCACCATAGTGAGTGTGACACGTCTCTTATCTCTCCGTGCTCATTGCCCGGGATCTCCACAATGGACCGACTGTCAGAGTGACAACATTAACCTTCATCATTTTCACTGATTTGTGTCCAAAATAAATTACCTTTATTGACTGTTGTATGTAGTGTGTGAGTGAATGGTGTGTGTGCCCTGCGATAGACTGGCGATCTGTCCAGGGTGTATTCCTGCCTTTCGCCCAATGTATGCTGGGATAGGCTCCAGCCCCCCTGCGACCCTGATCAGGATAAGCGGGTTCAGATAATGGATGGATGGATGGACTGATGTATGTATATGGTGAGGTCACTGCAGCACCAAGCTGCACCTGCTGTTGGTGTCCATACTAATACAGCCCTTTTTTTTTTCTTGCAGCTTGAAAACTACTTTTCTAGTCTCAAAAATCCTAAACTCAGGGTAAGTTTTGTGTTTCTATTCTTGTATTTTCCTCCATCAAATTAATCTTGATAGCAGAGTCTTGTTTCAAAGTGCTGAGGGTTCTCACTGTTGTTTCTGTCAGTTCTGGACAGTCTGTGGGTTGATTTTATAGACTCGGGTGTACGTAGCACCGCGGGGTTCTCCATGAGATACAGGTGTGTTTGGCACGGCTCAGGCTGAGAGATACTCTCGTGTGTCTTGCAGGAGGAGCAAGAGGCAGCTAGGCGTCGTCTACAGAAAGACAAAGACAGCAAGAGCAACACCACCACCCCGACCAAGGCGAAGGAGCACAAGGTACGTATGGGAGGGAAGGCCTGGTTTCTCCAGCGTTAGGACCATGATCTGGAATCCTCAGTTTGAATAGGTCTGGATCCCTATGTGCCTTTCCTTTCAGTCAGTAACCAGTCTTAACACAGCCAGTGGACTTACGTTTTGCTTTTAAGTCAGGAGTCCTCAATCTTATCCTGAGAGGGTGCAGGCTGATGTTTCAGCTTAGCGGGTACACACCCGATACTACTAAACAAGGTCCTTAGCAATGGCTGGTGTTTGCCGAGTGAAATCAGGTGTGTATTTGCTTGGTTGGACCAAAAGCCTGCACCCACATCAGCCCTTCCTGGATAAGATTCAGGGCCCCCTGACGTCAGTGCTGACCTCAGACGGCGTGTTTTTCAGGACTCTTGCGGGGAGGACGAGCGGCCGGGCCTGCTGACGGCGGGGAAGCCGTCCCCAAAACCTCGGCGGGCGCGGCTCATCGCCAAGGGCAGGAAGCGCGGGCGCCCCAAAAAGGCCTCGGCCCCCGCCATCACCGCCGCCGAGCGCAAGAGCAAGAAGAGCCAGAGCGCCCTGGACCTGCTGCACGCCAAGACCCTGTCTGCAGTGCCCCCTCAGGGTAGGAGTGCGCCACTGCGCCCACCGCCTCATCGAAAACGCGTCCGCCGACGGGACCGGTTCAGACACGCAATTACGCGCCGGGTTTTACGACGTCCGCCGACAGCCGCTGTCTTCTCCCGAGATTTGACGTGACTGATATTGAGGTCGGAGTAAAAAAAAAAAAAAAGAAAAAAAAAAGAGCCTAATTCACTCAATGAACTTGTAACTGGTTGTCATGGAAACAGTCGTTTAGCTTAGCTTTTATTTTGACACAGGCTCTGTAGTCTTTGCCCCGCTAACCTTTCTTTCCACCCCTCGTCATGTCTGCTGGCACAGTTTTAGCGCATGCTAGCTCTGTTAGCGGACGTGACGATGGCTATGAGGGTGACTGCCTCTCTCTCCCTCTCTCACACATCATTTAGCATCTTTGACCTTTAATGGCTAATCTTCTGATCTTCCTTCCCAGATGCATACAGGTCACCTCAAAGCCCCTTCTACCAGCTACCTCCCAAAGTTCAGCACTATACGTCTGGGCAGCTTCACCTGGGGCCCACCCCCCCGGCCCTGCAGCAGCTGCTGGGTAAGACCCCCCCACACACACACACCCCGGCCTGTCAGTGTGTGTAGTAGCATAAGAGGCCTCTGTTTGATGACGCTTCGCTTTAATCCCTCAGA
The DNA here is from genome assembly GCF_963514075.1 of Conger conger. Classification (NCBI taxonomy): domain Eukaryota; kingdom Metazoa; phylum Chordata; class Actinopteri; order Anguilliformes; family Congridae; genus Conger; species Conger conger. The sequence goes on along the minus strand of NC_083763.1, from coordinate 11,630,239 downwards.
TAACTTCAAGGTCCAGTACCTGCAGTTCATGGCCTACATGAAGACGCCTCAATACCGCACTAATCTGCAGCAGGTTCTGGAAAAGGAGAAGGTGAGCCTCTTCTCTCACGCCTCCTTTTCCCCCCACCCGTCTCTCCCTGTCTCTCCGTTCCCCCCCGGTATGTCCCTCGCTCCTGGGGCCCGTCTCTCCTCTGACGGGACAGTGTTTAATTAGCGCTCGCCTTCCTGACGCCTCATCTTTTATTAATCGCCCATTCCACGGTCGCGCTCTCCGTCTCGATGCGAGGAACGCCGGGAAGCGGGATAAAGAGGTTTTCCCCTCACATCCGGAGGGCTCTGGCCTCCGCTGTGAATTATTTATCCGATGGGTTCGGCTGCTTGTGCTCTTCGGGGTGGATGGGTTTTGCTACCGGGAATTGGCCGCCTGCTGTTCCCGGGCTTTGATTTGCTGTTAACCACAGAGTGTTTCTGTCCCTTTAATCCACCTCTCCCTGTCTCTCCATCCCTCCATCCCTCCTCCACCTCTCCCTGTCTCTCCATCCCTCCATCCCTCCTCCACCACTCCCTTTCTCTCCACCCCTCTCCCTGTCTCTCCATCCCTCCTCCACCTCTCCATCCCTCTCCCTATCTCTCCATCCCTCCATCCCTCCTCCTCCTCCTCTCCCTGTCTCTCCATCCCTCCTCCTCCTCTCCCTTTCTCTCCATCCCTCTCCCTGTCTCTCCATCCCTCTCCCTGTCTCTCCATCCCTCCTCCTCCTCTCCCTGTCTCTCCATCCCTCCTCCTCCTCTCCCCGGCCCTCCCCAGCTCAGACAGAGCGAGCTCACTGGTCAGGCGGAGCAGCTGTACAGTGTGTGTCAGACGCACAAGGACAAGATTAAAACGCTTTTCCAGGCCAAACTGGAGGAGGTAAGGACACACACACACACGCATGCGCTCACACGCTCTCACACGCACACAGACACACACACACACGCTCACTCACACGCGCACACACACACACGCGCGCTCACACACACACACACACACACGCATGCGCTCACATGCTCTCACACGCATACGCACACACACACACACATACATACACACATGCGCTCGCACACGCGCTCTCACACACACACACACACACACACACACACACAGGAAATAGTTGACACTGCTGAAATGGTTGCGTTACACCGCCCCTCCCCCCACCTGCTGATATATCCAACAGGTATAGCAGATGGTGTGCTCGAGCTTGTTATGAATTTGGACCCCTTACAGCCCACCACAGGCGACGGTCCCCGTTGCAGTACATTGTGTTCCCCCTGTGCGTTTGATTTGCCCTTTGTTCGACATTTGACATCAGTGCCAGTTTTCCCGGAGGATGTACTTACAAGTTGGATGTCCCCACAACGCCGGCTGTGTCAGGCTGTGTGTGTGTGGGACCACCAGCCTCTCAGCTCTTACACTGTTCTCTGAGCAGTCAAGCTCAACCATTCCAATTTATTTCAGAAAATGCTTTAAGCGATCTGACCAAGCGGAGTGGGTTTGTAGACTGTCTGTAGAGTGGTTTATAGACTGTGTGCTTAGACTGATCTCCCCCCTGTCTCCCCCCCGTCTCCCCCCCCCGTCTCCCCCCCCCGTCTCCCCCCCCCCCGTCTCCCCCCCCCCCCGTCTCACCCCCCCTGTCTCACCCCCCCTGTCTCTCCCCCCCTGTCTCTCCCCCCCTGTCTCTCCCCCCCCGTCTCTCCCCCCCGTCTCTCCCCCCCGTCTCTCCCCCCCGTCTCTCCCCCCTGTCCCCCTCCCTCCAGCTGGGAGTGAAGGCTGTGACGGTGGAGGACCTCCTGCAGGCTCAGAAGGAGATCGCGGCTCACAACCGGCAGCTGCAGGAGCAGACCAGGCAGCTGGAGCGGGACAACGCAGAGCTGCAGGACCAGAGCCTGCTCCTGGTGAGGAGGCCCCCCGGGCCACAGCGCCTCCTGCTGGGAGGCTCTTCTGTTTCTATAGCGACCGTGTGTGCTCCTCTGCCTGCAGTCAGTCAGAGCCTCAGTTTCACTGGTGCAGGGGCTCAGCTGTGGGCTCTCGCCCGGGACAAAAGATATATTTTGTAAGAAATGATAATGTCCTGGGACTCCCGTGGGCCTGGGGACTGTCCCAGTTGGGCCTCCCTATCAGCGGCTCTGCAGGCACACGTGCAGTGTCCATATTTATCAACGGGGCCAATAATTCCGGAGCCCACTGTACGTGTGTATTTGTGTATTTGTGTGTGTGTGTGTGTGTGTGTGTGTGTGTGTGTGTGGGTGTGGGTGTGGGTGTGTGTGTGTGTATATATTTGCATGCATGTGTCTGTATAATTTGTGTGTGTGTATGTGTGTGCGTGTATTTGCATGCGTGTCTGTATGTTTGTGTGTGTGTATATATGTGTGTATATATTTGCATGCGTGTGTCTGTGTATTTGTGTGTGTGTGTGCGCGTGTGTGTGTCTGTATATTTGTGTGTGTGTGTGTGTGCGTGAGTGCATGTGTGTGTGTATTTGTGTGTGCATGTGTGTGTTTGTGTGTGTGTGCGTGCGTATTTGTGTGCACGTGTGCATTTGTGTTTGCGTGTATATTTCTGTGTGCGTGTGTGCGTGTGTTGATATTTGTGTGTGTGTGTGTGAGTGTGTGTGTGTGTGAGTGTGTGTGTGTGTGTGCGTGTGTATATTTATCTGTGTGTGTGTCTCTGCAGCTGAAGTCGCGCTGTGAGGAGCTGAAGCTGGACTGGGGCTCTCTCTGCCTGGAGTCCCTGCTGAAGGAGAAGCAGGCCCTGCGCCGGCAGATCTCTGAGAAACAGCGCCACTGTCTGGAGCTGCAGGTAACTGCGCCCTGTATTCTGCTCCCGCAGGCTCCCGCAGGCTCCCGGCGATCCGCTCCCAGTGATCTGCTCCCGCTCCACACTCCTGCCAAACGCTGTTTTTCTGCTGCCCCTTTTAAAGATTGCGCTGAGCTCTGCCGCAGACCGTAGGCTGTAGTCTGGAGTTGCCTAGGAACGGCACCTCGTTCCTGGAGGACCGGCGTGTGTGTGCAGGACTTAGCCAGTTACCCTGGGTCAATCGGTGCACGCTCATTAGCCGTATGCACCATGAATGATTCAATTGTTAACTGGACCGCAATGCATTTCGCCAAGACACAAACATTAATCAGCTGATGTTTATATCACAGAATGTGGTTATAAATGACAGATCATGAAAAATATTAGGGTAATTAAATAATTAAAAAGTCGATCTGAAACCCAGGAACGGATACGGCCCGCCTTGTCCATTCCTGGTATAGTGGCTAAGTTACTTAACTGGGCCCCGGAAGGTTGGTGGTTCCTTAACCACACATTTCTCCAGGGGGAACTGGCCCCTCCTTAGCGTAATCGACTAAGTCATTTTGGATGAAATTGCATTGCAGCTTATCCGGCCAAATGACTGTGATGCAAATGTAATGGAGTCAGTGGCAGGACGCGGTCCCTCGCAGAGTCTAGTGTTTAGCGCCCCCTGGTGTCTTGTGTGCAGATCAGCATCGTTGAGCTGGAGAAGAGCCAGAGGCAGCAGGAGTTGCTGCAGCTCAAGTCCTACAGCCCCTGCGATGAGCCCCTCTACCGCAAGAGCCTCCCCAGCCTGGCCCCCCGGCCCCCCCACGACCCCGACGCGCCCAAGCTGGGCCTGGTCTCCGCGGCGATGAACGGGCTGAGTCCGGAACTTTCCATCAACGGCGCGGCGTCGCCCTGCGTGCGGGGGGGCGGGGGCTGCAAGCCCGAGCTGCTCTCCCGCTACCTGCCCGTCTCCCCCGAGCACGACATCGTGCCCCCCACGCCCGACGCCCGGCACCGCCAGCTGTGCCACGCCCTGCCCGACTACACCCGCTTCTCCCCCGCCAAGATCGCCCTGCGCCGGCACCTCAACCAGGAGCCCGGCTGTGCCCCCTTCCGCAGCCCCGGGGCCTGCGCTCACAGGTGTGTGTGTGTGTGTGTGTGTGTGTGTGTGTGTGTGTGTGGGTGTGGGGGTGTCTCTGTGTGTGTGTGTGTTTGTGTGTGTGTGTGTGTGTCTCTGTGTATGTGTGTGTGTCTCTGTGTGTGTGTATGAGTGTGTCTCTGTGTGTGTGTGTGTGTGTGTGTGTGTGTGTGTGCCTCTGCGTGTCTGTGTTTGTGCATGTACAGTAACAATTCTCTCTGCGTATATGTGTGTGTGTGTGTGTATGTATGTGCTCTTGTGTAACACTTGGTGTGTTTTGCAGGGGGGACATCGGTGTGGTCTCTCCTCCACCCCTGGGTATAAAACAAGGCTGCCCCTCGCCCTGCTCTCCGGACACACAGCAGAGTGCCACGCCCAAATCTGCAGAAAGGGTAACTCCTGCTCCCGAGACTCTACTTTCTGTCGTGGGGTTTCCATCCAACTGTTTAACAGTTATAAATTGAACTTATAAATTATGACGTGACTGGGACCAGTAACATGCTTCTGCCCAAGAGAGCATGAGAAAGGCCAGCTGGCAGTCTTTTGATGACGGAATCCTGTTGCATCCTCTTCAGAGTATTCACATCACAGATTTGCATTGTGTTTTGGAAATTTGCTCAACGTTTGCAAAACATTTGGATGGAAACTTTGCTGTATTTCCCCTTGCTTGCTTGTGTGTGTGTGTGTGCGCGCCTTTGCTTGCGCTTTTCGGCTGGCGTGTGACGTGTGGTTTCTCCGCCCCTCTGTAGGCGTTTAAGGAGAAAAGCCCGGCGGTTGCCGGGGAGACCATCACCAGCCTGCCAATCAGCATCCCCCTCAGCACTGTGCACCCCAGCAAGCTGCCCGTCAGCATCCCCCTGGCCAGCGTGGTGCTACCCAGCCGCGCCGAGAGACTGGTGGGTCACTCCGCACGCGCTCAGTACAGCCTGTGACACAGCCCCCCTGCTGACTCTGACTCTCACTCCCCTCTGACTCTGAGTAGCTGAGACTCTGACTCTGCCTCTGACTCTCTGCCTCTGACTCTCTGCCTCTGACTCTCTGCCTCTGACTCTCTGCCTCTGACTCTCTGCCTCTGACTCTCTGCCTCTGAGCCTCTGAGCCTCTGACTCTGACTCTCTGACTCTGCCTCTGAGCCTCTGCCTCTGACTCGCTGACTCCGTCTCTGCCTCTCTCCCCTCTCTGCAGAGGAGCACGCCCAGTCCGGTGTTTCTATCCCGGGACCCTGTGCCACAGAGCAACGGCAAGCAGCCCCACACCCCTACCTCAGGTATGAAAATAATAGGTATCACTAGGGGGCGACTTCACATGAATGGGGGACTCGGATAGCCGGTGCTGATCCATGCCGCATCTCCTCTCCCCCCCCCCCTCAGGGTTCTCCTCCGGTTCTGTGATGGTGAACGGCGGCTCTCATTCCGGATCCTTCTCCCTGGACCACGATTCGGCGTCCTCCTCCCCGCCCCCCCACTGCACCCCCCCGTCGGGCCTGCAGGGGCGCCCCTCCGGCTACAGCCCCCCGCTGGGCACCGGGGGGGTGCTTCAGTACGCCGACGGCCCTCCCAGGATCCTCCCCGAGGCGGGGCCCGGCCGGCACGCCGAGTCCGACTCGGAGCCGCTCCACGAGAGCGAGGCCAAGCGCCGCATCTTCTTCTCCTCCTCTTCGTCCTCGTCCTCCTCTTCCTCGTCCTCCTCCTCTTCCTCCCGCCATCACCACGGCAAGCAGGGGCCGCATCACCACGGCAACCACCACCATCACCACCATCACCACCACCATTCGCCCGGCGCGTCGCACGAGGGCCGCAGGCGGGGCCGCAGGAAGCGCGGCTCCGTGGGGGCGGGCCCTGCCGGCGGCTCCTCCCCCAAGAGGCGGTCCTTTCCTGGGCTGGGCGGGGCCAGCTACCCCTCCGGCTCCCCCCTCAACATCAACTCCATGGTAGGCCGCAGAAGTGATCGAGTCCAGAGCATTGTAACGATCATTTTACTGTGATTATTCAGACGCGTTGTAACCTGGAGATTTTGGGTTCTGGTTCAGAAGGCCAAGTCCTCGGTCGCAACAGGATATTTGAGTGAGAAAGTTCAATCCAATTACATAAGAGATTGGCGTATGCTTTTATAACCCGTGGGAGGAAATTACTCTTATCGGTCTCTGTTATGTAGCTGCATTGTGCATTACCACCCAGATATCCAGCAGTTGTAATGTCATTAACCGTGGAATCGCCCATACGACTTTGAAAGAAAGTGAAAGAGTAGCATTAACAGAGACAACTTGAGAAGGGTACTACACTGTGTTCCAAATTATTATGCGAATTATATTTTTCCCGGATTTTCCTAAATAGTCAATGCAAATGACAGTCAGCATAATTTTCAAGTCATCGACTGTTAGGGTATAATTTGACTGTTATTGAACAAACCTCCCAATGATAACAGTATTTTTTTCAAAAATAAAAAACTTAAAATGCACTGTTCCAAATTATTACGCACAACAGAGTTTCAAAACATTTTATAGGTTGTAAAGAACTGATAATTTGTTGAATTTGCAGCATTAGGAGGTCATATTTACTGAAATCAAAAGGTATGCTCCAAAGGTTCTGAATAGGGTTCTTCTTTTTGTACCATGGGAGAAAGTGGTCAGTCAGAAACTCCACATACTTTTCAGAGGTCATTTTCCCTAAAGGGGCCGACCAGCTCTCTCCCCATGATTCCGGCCCAAAACATGACTCCGCCACCTCATTGCTGACGTCGCAGCCTTGTTGGGACATGGTGGCCGTCCACCAACCATCCACTACTCCATCCATCTGGACCATCCAGGGTTGCACGGCACTCATCAGTGAACAAGACTGTTTGAAAATTAGTCTTCATGTATTTCTGGGCCCACTGCAGCCGTTTCTCCTTGATGTTCGTGGGACTCCAGAGGCACCAGCAGCTTCAAATGCCTGTTTGCTGCTTTGTAATTTCTGCATTTTATCAACTGCTCTCTTAATCCGATGTTTTTGTCTGGCAGAAACCTTCCTCATTTTGCCTTTATCTGCACAAACCCGTGTGTGCTCTGAATCAGCCACAAATCTCTTAACAGTACGATGATCACGCTTTCATGAAATATCTAAGGTTTTCATACCTAGTTTCATTGAACTATTTCACGCTTTTTGGCAGCAGAGAGATCCTTTTTCTTTCCCATATTGCTTGAAAATGGTGGTCTGCTTAATAATGTGGAACGTCCTTCTTAAGTAGTTTTTCCTTTCATTGGGCTCACCTGGCAAACTAATTATCACAGTTGTCTGAGATTGATTTCAGTGATCCAAAGAGCCCTGAGACACAATACCATCCATGAGTTTAATTGAAAAACAAAAAATGTAATCTTTATGACACTTAAATACAATTAGCATAATAATTTGGAACTTGGTGTAATATATTATCGTTCGCATCAAAGAATGAGTTGGCGTTGCTCTCTGTTTTCACGGAGGATACGTGTGTATAGCTTGTCGGTCCTCACTTTGTCAAGGAAAAGTTAGACGGCTAAATTTCTCCAGTTGAATAACAAAGTGCTGAAGTTATGGATCGACCCTCTCGCACCCCTGACTGTAACACCCTGCGTGGGCCCAGCAGGTGAACAACATTAACCAGCCCCTGGACATCTCGGCCATCTCTTCCCCGGAGCAGTCGGGACGGAGCCCCGGCGGGGCGGACCTCGACCAGCCCCCCGTCCTGAAGAGGGAGTGGCCCGTGGAGCTCAACGGCTCGGGGCGCTACTCCTCCCCCGCCAGCTCTGACGACGACGAGGCGGGGTACCCCGCGGACAGCTCCAGCTCACGGTACCCCCAAATACACCAGAACCTGCCACACAGAAATGTGTGGTCCCCATAAATATACAATAACCTGACACACACAATCGCATGGTACCCACAAATACACCATAACCTGCAAACACAAATGCACGATACCCGCAAATACACCAGAACCTGCCACACAGAAATGTGTGGTACCCACAAATATACAATAACCTGACACACACAATCGCATGGTACCAAAAAATGCAGAATAATCTGCAAACACAAATGCATTGTACCCATAAATAGAACCTGCAAACACAATGGCATGGTACCCACAAGTACACAATAAGCAGCAAAACACAAATGCATGGTACCCATAAATACACAATAACCTGACAGACACAAGTGCATGGTACCCGCAAATACACAATAACGTTACACACAAATGCATTGTACCCACAAATACACAATAACCTGGCACATACGCATGGTACCCACAATACGCAATAGCCTGACACACAGAAATGTGTGGTACCCACAAATATACAATAACCTGACACACAAGGTCATGGTGCCCACAAATACATGGTACCCACAAATTCACAATAACATGCAAACACAAGCGCATGGTATCCACAAATACACAATAACCTGCAAACTGAAATGCGTGGCTGGACTGTAATGTCTACGCCAATTGGTACCCACAAAAACAGTAACCTGACACACACAAATGCAGGGTACCCACAAACATACAGGAACTGGGCACACAAACACAAGGTGTATTCAGGTGTATAAATGGACAGTGTACGAGAAAAACAATGTAAGCTAGTAAGTCGCTCTGGACAAGAGCTGCTGCTAAATTACAAAATTGTTATTGTTTTCCTTTTCAGAATCGAGAGGAAGATCGCCACCATCTCCCTGGAGAGCAGAGACAGTCCCCTGAAGTCGGGAGAAGGTGAGTGGGGTGAGAAGCCAACTTCTGAAGTAGACATGACGGCATTATTTTAACGTTAAATACACAGAATTTCAAACGACTATTTCAATGCTCACCTGCGCTGTCTATGTGACTCCTGCAGATAGTGTTTTCCAGTGTTTCTGGAATATTTGTGCACCCAGACTTTCATAGTACACACATGCCAAGCATTTATTAGATGATTCTTACTGGCTTGGTGGTTTGTCAATCATGTAGATAGAAGATTCTTGCTTTATTGTGTGTAGTCGCTTACTGTGTGTGTGTCTCTCTCAGGCGGTGGCTCGATGGGACGCAGATCCGGAAGCAGCAGCATCAACAGCGAAGTCTCCTCTTCCTCGTCCTCCTCTTCCTCCACCTCCTCCAGCAAGTGGAAGTCGACCTTCTCCCCGATCTCCGACCCCAAGCAGCTCCCGACCTCCGACCCCAGGCAGGCGGGATCTCCCTTTGGGGGGGGCGGGGCCAGGGGCGGAGGAGGGGGCGGGACCGACTCGGACTCAGATCACAAACAGCAGCAGCGGAGGGGGGAGGGTGGGGTCCCGGACTCCACCCACCCCTCGGGGACCCCCTCCTTCCTCAACCACAACCCGTTCCTCAGCCAGGAGGCAGGCCCCGGGCCCCGCGGGGGGGCCCCAGGAGGGGTTCCCGACAGGCAGCCAAAGCAGAAGCCCTCCAGGGACTGGGAGCTAAAGACAGCCAGCCAGAACCTCTTCATCGCCGCGGCGACGGCGGGCGGGGCCGTCCTGAGCGGGAAGGGGGGCGGGGCTGCGGTGGTCTCCTCCTCCTCCTCCTCCTCTGCCTCGGGGGCCGGCGTAGGACAGTACCTGGGGGCCCAGTTCCCCCTGGGGGGCGCCTCGGTCCTGCACCCGCTGTTCGGGGGCCAGACGCCCGTTTCGGGGGGCGTTTCGGTTGCGTCCCGCCTTGTCAACGGACACACCCCCCTGGGGAGCTTCTCCAGTAACGGCCTGGCAGGAGGCGCAGCAGGAGGTGAGCCTCTCCTATCGTTAGCGCGCTAACCGTTAGCCGTCCTGTTTTAGCCCGTTAGCCGCGTAGCCGTCCCGTCGTCCGGGTTCCCGGTGGGAGGGCTGCCCGCCCGGACGCAGGTAGGTGGAAGCCCCGCCCCCCTGCCTGATCGCCCGCCCCCCCGCCGCTCGCTTGGCTATTTGATTGGCAGCTCGGCTTGCCGCTGTGCACCCAGAGAAAACGACTCTGCTCTGACCCCTCCCCCCTCGTGTGTGCATGTGTGGGGTGTCCTCTCCCTTACTGTGACCCCACAGGACTGGGAAAAACAGTAACACTATACAGGCCTGTGGAAATGTTATCAGCTGGAAACGCCCATGTCATCTGTACCGGTTCCATGAACTTATATGACCGGTATGAAGCAGCACAGCAGTGTACATTTATCATATACCTTTAATTTATGTTTTAAAGGAAAGTCTCTAGGACAAACGATAATAGACAGAGTTCGGTCTTTTTGCTCTGAACCTGTAAACAGTGGGGTCCTTTTCTCTGGGTGTCTTTGACAGTTTTGTTTTAAATGCAGACATTTTGCTCTGAACTCCAAACTCCAAACTTTTTTGCCTACCTCCTTAGCGCAAGGTAGATTTATTTGGACAGTCACGAGCCTAGCTCGTTGGCGCAAGACTGATTTCTTCAAACAGTCGCTAGCCTAGCTTGTTAGCGCAAGGCTGATTTGTCCAACAGTCACTAGCCTAGCTTGTTTAGCGAAAGCTTGGAATTCAGGGAGAATGTCTGCCTGCTTTCTGTGTGCTTGTCTGCTATGCACAACCTGGCTGAGCCCCCTGTCTCTCTCCCTCCCCATCTGTCTTTCTCTCCCCCATCTCTGTCTCTGTCTCTCTCTCCCCCATCTCTGTCTCTGTCTCTCTCTCCCCAATCTCTGTCTCTCTCCCCCATCTCTGTCTCTCTCCCCCATCTCTGTCTCTGTCTCTCTCCCCATCTCTCTGTCTCTCTCTCCCCCCTCTCTGCCTCTCTCTCCCCATCTCTCTGTCTCTCTCTCTCTCTCTCTCTCCATCTCTCTGTCTCTCTCTCTCTCTCTCCCCATCTCTGTCTCTGTACCCCCCCCCCCCGCTATGTGTATCTGCAGGTATTTTTCACCACGTGGTGCCTTCAGTTTCCTCTCGGCAGTTTGGGGCCTCCCTGCCGGTCCCCGGGGCCCTCAGCTCTCTGCTCAATCTCTCCTCCCAGGCCCCGTCCCAGCACAGCGGCCCCCTGGGGCCTGCCTTCCTCAGCTCCACGCCCTCCTCCTCCTCCTCCTCCTCCTCTGTGGCCCCCGGCCGCACCCAAACCGTCCTGCACTCCCCCCAGGCCCCGCCCCTCTCCCTGCCCCCGCCCCCCTCCCCTGCTGACCGCCACCCCCCCGCCCCCCGATCCCGCCCAATCCCGCGGCCCGCCTCCCCCCACGCCCCCCCACCACCAGAGAGCGCTGCCTTCGTCCCTCTCTCTCCCCTCCTCTTCCTCCGCTTCGATGTCCGCTGGCTCCGCCGCCGCCGCTTCCTCCTCGTCCTCCTCGTCCTCCTCCTCCCGCGCTTTCACAGTGCACCACCCGCCCCTGCCGGCCCCCCGCACCGCCCCCGCCCCCCCTCTCCCTCCCCACGCCGGCGGTGGGGCAGGGGGCAGCGTGGGAATGTGGAGGACCCTGGGGATGCAGCCTCCTTACGTAGCCTCGCTCACAGCCCCCAGGCCCAGATAGGGTGGGGGGCGCGGGGGGCGAAGGGGGCAGAGGACTGGGGGCGGGGGTTGGCTGTGCCACCCCCCCCCATCCGGCTGCTTGGCCCAGGAATAAAAGGTGAGTCGGTTGGAGCTGGTTTTGTGTGGGGGTGTCAGTATAGGTGTGAGGTCGTTATGAGTCATGGGTTGCTCTGCAGAGAGGTACACAGGTGTGAACCGTCCAGAAGAAGGCCAGCAACCCACATTTGGTCAAACCAGCTCATACACTCAGCGTTACCTGAAGAGGACCCAACCGTTTGCATTATTCTTCTTTGTCAGCCTGGTTATGCTATTTATATACGTTTATTTTTGTCATGCCCTGACAAAAAAAAGCAGATGGCACTTTTGCTTCTGCCAACATTGCTGCCTCACTTTTATGGAGCTATTATGGGATTCAGAAGTCACTTTGTGAATCCATTCAGAAGTCACTTTGTGAATCCATTCAGAAGTCACTTTGTGAATCCATTCAGAAGTCACTTTGTGAATCCATTCAGAAGTCACTTTGTGAATCCATTCAGAAGTCACTTTGTGAATCCATTCAGAAGTCACTTTGTGAATCCATTCAGAAGTCACTTTGTGAATCCATTCAGAAGTCACTTTGTGAATCCATTCAGAAGTCACTTTGTGAATCCATTCAGAAGTCACTTTGTGAACCGATTCACAAGTCACTTTGTGAACCGATTCACAAGTCACTTTGTGAACCCATTCAGGTCCGTGCTCATGTTTTGTTGTGTCTTTCCTCCCCTGTGGCAGGTAACTGAAGAAATCTACCTCAACCCTACTATCAGACCTATGCAAATGGACAGGTGTGGACCAGGAGACGGCCCGATCCTCACTGACTGGTGCTCCTTAATCCTCTGAGCCGCCTCTCTTCGGCATGGGCGTTAAAAACAAACAAAAAACGAAAGCGAAAACACGTGCAGCTCCTCCATACATTTCACACTGACCCTGGCACTCTTACAAATCTGTCCTGAGCCGCGTCGAGACGGTCCAGCCCTGTGTGTGTGTGTGTGTGTGTGTGTGTGTGTGTGTGTGTGTGTGTGTGTGTGTGGGAGAGAAGGGTGTTTGAGTGTGTGTGTGTGTGTGTGTGTGTGTGTGTGTGTGTGTCCATGCCTCTGGAAGAAAGGTTAGATCAAACTGAGCAGTGACCTTTAACCCTTTAAAGTGTGAGATCACAAACAGGTCATGTAATGCTGATGTAATGATCACTATCAGTAATTGAAAGCAGTGGAGTTCTAGAACACTCACTTTTGAATTTTGAATAAATAAATAAAAAAACATTCCAAAAAATCTAGGGTGAAGAGAATAACTGCATGTATCATTTCTGTGGCATGCTGAATATGACCTATTCCAATATTAACACAGTTAATTACTTCTAAAGCTCATTAACAAATATCCCACAGGAGTGGGATAATATTTGGAGTTTCCTGGCCCAGTTTTGGTATGCATTAACAGTCCTTTCAAACAAGATGATACTGGCTAAATTCTGTGTGGGCTTACTTTCATCTTACTTGCACCCAGCGTGAGCTTCTTTCATTATAGATCAGATGTCATTCATGTGGTCAATGAGTTGAGTTTGCTTCCTGTTAATTTAGGATAGCTGAGCGCCCCAAGCAACAGGAATACCGATACTATTACACAAAGAATATGCAGTTCATTATTCTAATTCAGATGGGAAAATCAACAAATCTTATGTTTTCTGACATTTTTGTGGTATCTCTAAAAGCTCATAGACATACCTAATAAGCAATATTCATCATGCCTCTGGTCGTTTTTGTGACTAACGGATACATACTTTGTCGTGGCCTGTATGGTCCGTGCCACTACAGTACCCAACATCATTTTGCCTCTACAGCTTGGTTTTGTTCAGGTGAATTTAGGGGTGTTGGTTTTTACGGTGCTCTGTGCTGGTGTCAGGGAACAATGGGGCCCTCTGCTTCTCTTCCTGGGGCGAGCGTTGTACCCGCAGCTGTTTACTGCTGAGTTTCTGTCGTTTATCACAATACACCCAATATGAATCAAACACCCCGGCCCCCCCAGGAAGAAGCTGAAAGCTTGATTGACTGTTAATCCTTCGTGTCTTATGTCTGAATGAGAGTGGATGGTTGGTTAGGAGGGGGGGGGGGGGTCTGTCCTCCGAATCAGAGGGACGGCCCCCCTCGTTAACCCCGGTCACGCACGGGGCGGCCGGCCTCCAGGCTGAGCTCAGGACAGACCCACACGCACACGGACACACGCACACGCACATGCGCACGCACACGGACACACGCTCGACACCGCGGACCGCAAAGGCCGGCCGTTGTCTGGCGGGCTTGCGGCTTTGGGTGCCATGTTGTTCCGGAGGACAGGGAAACGGACACGGAAGGAGCCGGAAGAACGCCTCGCCTCGCGCGGCTGGGCGCCCCGCCCTCTGGACCGCGGCTCTGCGACGGGACGTCTCCTCGCCGCGTTCCGTCGGTCGCCACGGCGACGGCCCGACCCGGTGCCCCGTGCCGTTCTGTCACTTTTTTTTATTTTTGTTTCTCTCTCTGGTGCAGCGTACAGGATCTGTAAACATAATAATGATCCACTACCCCCCCCCCCCCCCTTCCTCATAATGTTTAAATTATTATTATTTTTGCTACTCAAGTGTGTGAAAATATGCATCTGTACAAGCAGCTTCGGGGTTTCGGTGGCGAAAAATGGTGCTCTGCTCTCAGAATTTAACACTGGATAACGTACCTGTGTAGGTTGTTGACGACACACTACTGGTGTGTGGGGTCAGCAGCTCGTTTTTAACAAAAAAACGAAACAAACAACATAAAACTGCATTTTTTTGTTTTGTTTTTGTTTTGTTTTTTTTAGTCATTGAGAATCATGGCGCTGGTTTCCATGGCTACAGGATTCCATAGCGGGATGGTAGAATAAGCGGTTTGTGAATCGCGTACGTGGCCTGGCTGCTAAGGCTCTGCTCTTGTCCGTTATGGTGCTGCTGGACGGGCCTGTGTTTATATTACTCAATCACAGACGTATCCAGGCGTGGCTTATGGTTAGCGGGCCTCGGTCAAATACGTAATCGTTTTGGATTCAAATCATTTCCTACTACTTTACTTTTTACTACACTTTTTAATTTACTATGTTTGTCTTGTGTATCGGAACCTATGAAATGCTTTCTAAGTGCACAAACCCCACCTTCTGGTCTTCTTGGTTGGCTCAGTCGCGCCAGGCAAGATGAGCTGAGGACAGAAAAAGGTATTTGAATCCAAAACAATTACGTAATTGAACCAGGTCTGATGGTTAGGCTGGCTGTAGAAGGTGGCTGTTGCCAGTCCACAGGACTGCGAGAACCCGGTCAGAACCCAGAATCACGGCCATGCATCCGCTTTACGGGTTAACTTCTCTTCCACTAACTGTCCTTTTTTTTTTTTTTCCTCGATTTTTCTTTTTGTGAAATAGTAGCCAGCTGACTATTGCAGTGTAGTGCAAGCGATTCCTGCATAGAATTGAGATCTGTTTATATTTTATTATTCAGTAAAGTCATTTTAAGCTTCCTTTCAAATCCGCCATCACCTTTGACCATTATACCTCTCCTGCATCACAGACCAGGGGACCAGGACATTAACGAGCTGCCGCAGGGGCTAAATGAGAGGATTGTATATTTATGTATGTACACTAAATGCATATAGATTGTCAATGAAGAATTTAGGTAATCGGACCGCGAGTGTTCGAGAGCTTATCCTATAGTCGGGATTAAAGCGCAAGAAATATATTTGGAAAGGTAGGATGCGATGGCGTGTACAGTAAATTCAAAGCAAGCTTGTGTAGTTGATGTAAATGTGTGTATGTTGTTGCTGAAACATAGTTTCTGGTGGTCTTACAGGCATATTTTGCCTTGAAATACGTGTATTAGCAAGGGTTTTTTTTTATAAATGAAATGCTCTGTCAGTGTAGTTCTACAGCCAGTCCAATCACACACGGGTTCACACACGCACACGTTATCTCGCGCACGCACGCGTTATCTCCAAATACACACTTTCTCTCACACTGAGAAATTCATATGGACACACGGGCTCACACACGCACACGTTATCTCCAAATACACACATTCTCTCACACTGGGAAATTCATGAATGACAGTTAAACTACTGGGGACTTTTTCTTTTGAACTCATCTTGAACTTTTATTTTGAAATCAGTTTTTCATAGAGAAGTATTGTACTGTGAATCGGAGTAACTCTCCTTAGACTGTATAATTGTTTATATTTTAGTTTATTGTATTTATCCTGTAATTTTTTTTTTTTTTTGGTTTCCATGGTGATAATTGTATTGGGATTATTTAATTTTTCCCGAAACATTAGCGTTAATGGTGTAGGACGCAATAGGTCTTAGAGTAAGTGACGCACAGTCTGAAGAAGAAAAGAAAAAAAAAAAAACCACATGGTGCTACAATCTATAATCTCCGGACTGTGCCTAATGTTATTTATGAAACCTTAAGAACGTCAACAACAATTATTAGATTATTGGTGCTTCTTGTACACAGGGAAGTTGTTTGCCATTTTGCGGCATTCCTTTGTTTGTGATATTTAAAATTGTATGGTGTTAATAGTACTGATATTTTCTTTAAGGCCGAGTGTACAAATGCACTGCACGCCTCAATGAAGCCATCTGCAAAGCTTGGCACAGAGTTATTGATACAAATTAAGTTTTCACTAGGTGCGTGTATGTATACACATACACATACGTATAGATTTGTACATATATAGTGTATTGGTGTACGACACAACAGAAAACACAATCACCATTTTTTCTTTTCTTTTTGAAAACATGCATCATCAGTTTTATTCAGGACATTCTATCAATGCACACAAGGTTATATCATACTTCTGTGCAAATACGCCGCAAAGGTCTTTAATTTATGACTAAGAGGACATTGTTGACGGGAACACGCTAGGCAGGCCGCGTCTTTTCTGTGTGAGGATATGGTGCATTTTCTTTGGTGCTGAACATAAAAGGCCGGCGCAGCCAATCAGGCTCGTCGGTCGGGCCCGGGGGGAGGTGGGGCCACCGTCGCCGTGGCAGCGACCGCTCCAGCGGAACACGGTTCACCTTGACTGTTCCATGCACTCTGGAACACGGGGCTTAATTAGCCTCAGTCTGTGCCGTCTCCCCACGACTGCCTATTAATTCGGGAGTCTGCGTACGCCTCAAAACAGGCGCCGACTTTTAGAGTTGTGTGGTATGCGGATGACGTAAGACCTACTGGTTTGTGCTTTTTTGATTTTGCATTATGTTTACTTTTTTTAATCTTTTTTTTTTTTTTTCTTTATTAAACCTCTGGGTCTGTGTCGAACGTTTGCAATGATGCCTTCTCTGTTGTGAAAACTGGTGCTGTTTTAACGATAGGAACACAACAACAAAACATGTCATTACTGGTGCATCGTATACCAAATTCCAGCGTATCGTGACACTGGCTGCCTGTTCCAGGGCTGTTTTCAGTACCCCCTGCATACTTTTCCCCATTCCACAAGTGTGAGCATATAATGTCTAATTGTGATGTTTAAGAACATTACCCCGGAGTAGGATGACACATTACATGGGCTGTAGTGTCTAGGCTTCCATTGGTCAGGTGTCAGTGTAGTCTTCACGAACAGGAAATGACACGTGTGATTTATCGTACGTTCGTGTTTTGTGCACGTGTGTGTGTGTGTGTGTGTGTGTGTGTATATATGTGTGTGTGTGTGTGTGCGCGCGCGTTTAATTTGCATCGTGTTGAGGCTCATCTAAGCTTTATAGTCACAATGCCTTTGAGAGGGCAAGGATGCTTTGTCACCAGGAATGTGTAATGACTATTTCTGTTTTACGTCACGTGTGGACTACAGTTTGTTCATATAGGACACGACCAGAAAAAGCTAGTCCTTTGTTACCAGCACTGAGAGGTCTTTTCTAATTATTGTTATTGTTGAAGTTGTTACAGTTATGATTTATTCTTGGTGTTTGATATAATTGCAGTCGTTATTTGGTGTTTTTATGACAACTAAAGATCCAGATCAATTTTAATATCCTTAAAACAGTTAGGTGCTTTCCTGCACTTTAAACAAGGAACATGCAGCTAATGGGATAACATGTCCTCTACCCTTGTGCCGGACGAGAGGATGGCTTTTAATAAAATTACGCAAGTTTGAGTTTCTTTTTCATTTTTATTTTGGTGTTCCCCTGTTCCTAATTTGCTTTATTTTCAGTCTGTGGTGGTGGTGGTGATGTGTGTGGGAGAGAAAGCAGGCTTTGGGTTTAGATGTAAAATGTATTTACACTAACTGTTTGGCAGCTCTTGACCATTTCTGTTTTATGTTTGCCGTAACCCTGCCACGTCGGTAATGCTAACTTGAAAAACCATGGTTCTCTTAATTAGGTGTTCGGCACAGTGTCATCTTGGAGTGCACAGTATTGCCAATACCCCTCTGAGGTAATCATAGATGACCAGGATTTGTCACTATTGCCTTTATTAAAAAAAAGAAAAGCGTAAAATATCCTCTGTGATGGTACAAAACTGCTTGGTTTTTTTCTTCTGACTAACACAGTGCACTGCTCCCTTGGGAATCACAAGTAGTCCAGTGTTACTACACTTGTGAACGGTTGATGCTTTTGTGAAACATTGTATGAGGGTCTGTCATGAATGCATTAAATGATTTTTATCATTTTAAGTTGGCTTGCCAGGTTTTTTTTAATTTGTGAGCTTTGATTAATAGTGTTTGCAAAAGCCCCACCTAACGGAGGTGTATTTCATTAGTGCTGCTACTGAAATGGTGTTTGAGGCTCTGAGAACTCCACAGAGGCCCAAGATTTAGCCCCAGGACCAGATAATGCTGAGGCTTTTAGGAATACAAGACGCCAAGGAGTAATGAGTCTGCAAAGATGAGACAAAATATAAACCAAAACACAGCAGGGAGAGAAGGGGTGGATGAGGTGGTATGAGGGAGATATGCTAACTTCTCTATGAGAATGCGAACATCCATACAGGTCAAAATATGTAAGATTTAGCAGGTAAACTGCTCTAATGTTAAAACTTAAAAAAATTAATGAAGATTGGGTGCTCATTTTTTTTGTCATTTTATTAAATCATCCAAATAACTGTGAAATTTAGCTCAAGGCTTGCGTCTCAAATTATGCTCTGGGTCCTGGTGATTTTATCGTCCTGAAAACAAATGGAAAAATACCGAAGTCAAAGCTGATGAATATCATTATTGCATTTATCCTAAAAATGTGAAAAAGAAACAATGAAAGTCTGGCAAGCCCGTTTATAAATGATGTTTATTTTCTGACTGTGATACAGGTGAGCGAAGTGCACGTTCGTATCCACAAAACTAAAATGTACACCGGGCTGAAATGTCTGAGTTGCTGGTGTCGGTATTGGCAAAAGCTGTGTCTCTCAGGAACCCCCCCCCTGCAGAGGTTATTTAAGAATGATGAATATTAATAATAATATTTTGTACTGCTCGCTCACTCGCAGCGTAAGATCATACGTGCACTGTGACACCAGGTTCACCTTCCATCTACTACTGTGCAGGTGTGTTTGCCTTCTCCGCCCTCCACACGCGATCAAAATGGTGCTTTTGAGTCTCGAGCCTTACTGGTGTCACGACAACGGCCATTTGGCCGTTTGGCTGCAAGGTTGTCCAGCGTTTATTTATATTTATTACTAGTTTTTGTCTGCTAGCCTTATTTTTGGTTGTTGGCTTTTAAGTTCTCACACAACTGGTGCACACTCCAATAACTGCTCCCATTATGATATACTATAAAGAATTGTAACATTTGTTCATAGTGTTTATTTTTGTAATATCTGAACATGTTTTTGGAAAGGCTTACCCCCCCCCCCCCCCCCCCCCCGCCCACCCCAATGATCCCCCTTGGTTCGCCATTTTGTCCATCAGATATTTTTGTCCTTTATTTGTCTGAGTGTGATTGTAGCTGCCCCTCTGTCTAATAGTACTCATTCATTCCTTCCTTTCTTCCGACTAAGAGCTCCCTCCTTTCTCATTATTGATTTTCAAAATGGAAGCCAAGTGTGTGGTGCTGCGTTACTGTTATCTGGGAATAATAAAGAGATCTATTGGGGTGGGGCTGAAATGACTATCTGTCGAGACAAAGAGGTTTGAGGTGCAATAATAGGCAAACCTACTTTAAGAAATAGCCTGAGGTATGGAAAATTTTACTGTTTTGGCAATGGTGCTTTTCTCTTTTCCAAGAGAACGACATATAATAATGCTTTGGAATTTCTCAGCTTTTTATTATAATTATTAATAAAATGTTGTGTTTCCTATGAAGAGCGTTGTTTGTCATTTGATAGACTGTTGGGGGTACTATATGATAAAAGTGGAGGTTTATGTAGGTGTGCTGGATTTAGTTGGAGCTGGAGCTAATTCAAACGATCAACTACGGGTCCAGATACAGTTTAAATTAAGGTAGTTTACAGTTTATGATTAAAACAACTGTACCTTCACCTCATCTTACATGTACACAGTAAAATGTTCTGTGTTAATTTGGCTCTGAGTCAAAAAATAATCTTAATGTATTCCACCATCAAACCTATTTGACTGCTTGTAACAGTTCACAAGTTTAAAACCATGGTAGAGTATTGCCTTAATCCGGATAAAATCGGATTATTGGTTTTCATATAAAGCACACATTGTGTCAGATTATGTGTACTGAGCATTTTAAAGTGCACGGTTTCATTAATTACCACCTTACATAAACACCTAACCACAAAGATTTATATTTTTTTATCCAACCAGAAGCCATTTTTGAGTAAACAAGTCTTGCACTGTTTCCTGTTCTTTCATTTGTGAATTCTTTCTGAATTCATCGAATTAACCTTGGTGTGTATCGCTTGGCTCGCAGTGACAAAATAGCGAACATAACAGACCTTGGAAAGCCTCAAAACAAGATTGCAGCTGTGTGTGGCTTCCACATCAAGTAAGGCGTAAATTAATATTTCAACAGAATCACGGGATGTGAGTCTTGCCTTATTCAGCACAGAGACACAGACCGCAGCCAGCCAGACAGCATGTAGCGGCACGCTAGCGGCCTGCCGTTGGTCCGACAGAATTTAGACAGTATGACAGCAATGCATACTAACAATTACAACATATCAACTTGCTAACAGTCAGATTAGCTCATTAGGCTGTCCGGCTAACCAAGCTCCTGCCAATAACTAGATACAGTGCTTGCAGAGATAAATTACATTAGGAAATATATGGGACTACATGTAGGCTACTTTAATATGCACTTTCATTTTTATATTAATTCATTACATCGGGTGGGGTGGGGTGTAATTAACAGTTTTTTCCTACAATGACACATTAGTGCGAATTGACTGAGCCAGGATGGTGCTGTCTACTGGCGCGTAGACTAAAATAATCCTCACGAGTTTTTGCATTTTCAGTAAGAACAGAAGCAAATTGGTAAGGAGTAGTGCAAAAACGTATAACATAATGATGCTTATAATCAGTTTTTTAACCTATTAAAATTAAATATATTAGTTACACCGCATGTGAAGAACTTTTCCCGGTGTTGCATGAAAGCGACCAGATAGGATGCCGCTCACACTTGGGTCACGGTAGGGGATTCAGTGTGAGGGGGATTCAGTGTGTGAGCGCGCTTCAGTAATCCAAGACCGAATTCTACACGCAATAATATGTGCTCTGAAGTGCAAATCTATTTAACAGGCCTCTACGTATTCTCAGTCTACAAAGCCGCTCTAGATAAGAGCCGTCTGCCAAACGAGTCAACGTAAACACGACAGATAAAGTTGTAACAAGAAGCGTGAGCCGTGCTTAGTACACTGGCTCACGCTTGTTTCTGACGTTCAGCGAACCAGCGTCTTGGCTTTTCCCACACCCCCAGACGCTGAAGCAGGTGCTGTCTGCTGTAGCACAAACCCTCGTTGTCTGCCTCCGAACGAGTTCCCTTGCCCTTATCTGAGGCGCTGGAATTATTAATAGTATGCTCTGTTCCTCTCTGTCCAGACATCGTCTGTTTGTGCACCTCACTGAGAGCAGCGGCAGGCCATCTGCACGAGCCCTCCTTGGCGTTAAAGGTTTGAAAAAAAAAATACAAATTAAATAAAAAGAAAAAGCGTCTTTCATCACTCCAAGGCCGCGCATTGCTGCACAGCTCTCTTGACAGTTTGGACACTCTCTGGGAGAGTGGGAATGCGTATACATACCCCGTCCTGCTCGACGTCCTGCCCAGAAGCGCGGCGGACGCCGATTCGGGCAAAGGGCTGGACAGACCGACAGACATGTGGACAAGGAGGGTGATAAGAGTGATGCTGCTGTTGTTGCCTTGCGCCACGGCAATGCTCCCACACCATGGGGACGGAAGGGGAGGGACGGACCAAATCCTAAATCCAGACCGTCTCAGGCCAGGTCTGTGATTTTCCCTGCTTTTTTCTGCAAACATATTCTGATCTCATTTCATACAGCTTCGTTAGGCTAGCTATAGCATCAGAGTAGATAATGCTTGCTCCGCCGTACACCTGACTAGATGTGTGGATGCGATTTTAGAAAACGCTCAAAGATACTCCTAGACCTTATTTGATTTAATCAGGGTCAGTTTGAGTGTGGAATTGGCTACCATGACAATCCTTTGTAATGTAAAATATATGGGAATATATCTCATTCCATCCTCAAATATATTTCTCATATTTAAAAATAAATAGTGAAAAATATAATTTTTTTATATTTACCATATATTTTCTTACAAGAAAGATATTGATTTGGGTTTTACATGACAAGTGGTGTAGTGCATAAGCTGTGACTGACACTATGGTGACCTCACTCAATATTGACCCAGGGTGTTTCGATGGTATGTAGGTATATGTAAATATTTAGAACTCTGTTTTATGCAGGGCATGCTGGGTAATATAGATCCTTACTGTAATATGCAGAATGTTTGCTACCTTGATTGGTGTGTCAGGGCTGTAACCAGAGACAGTGAATCCCATATTCAACAAATGCTGTCACCCTGTAGCCTACACAGCCTCCTTCCCCTGCTATATTAATAGCACTGTGCAACCAGACATTCAGTGCAATGCTGTTTCAGCTGAAAAACTCTACCCTGATGCAATACTGTAGCTGATTCTCAACACCAGCCCCAACAGACAGCTCTTTCTGCATTTGTAATGCTAACTGATCTTCAGTTGTTTTTTTTTTTAGTTGCATGAAATGGTTTTCCTTATTAGTTCGGAGCAAAACGCGAGCAGCTCCCCCAATCCCCATCTTTACATGAAGCTGAAAGGCGTTTAACAGTTTGATAAGACGTTGAAGAGAGGAATTGCATTAACCGCTCGATAAACTTTACAAAAAAAAAATGTGGGTCATTCTTCTTCCCTGAGAGCACAGACTGGAGAAGTGGCCAAACAGCCTCAGGCTGTATTTAGACTCAATATAGCAGTGTGCTGTAAGTACCCATGGCATGCCTTACATAACCTGGTACAGTGTGGTAAATGTGGAGGCATTTAGTAAGATTACAAGAATTCAAATCATTTTGCATAAAATCTCAATTGTATGTGTTCCTTGGATCTTTCTGTTCAAGCATTCCTGTTGTGTCCGGTGCCATAACCTGGTTAACAAAACTTTGAATCGTAAATGTGGGACAGATGAAAGGCATGGAGGAGAAGATGGACCCCAGGGAGGTGAGCAGGAGGACGAGAAGCTCGCTCCCCGTCTCCAGTCCCGTTCCCCCGACGACGCCACGGCGACCACGGATCAGAATACCACCTCCCTCCGTGACCCGGAACCAGAACCCGAACCCAGAAGCCAGTGCTGGACCGGGCCGTGTTTCGGACTGGGGGAAGATCAGGAACCTGTCGGGAGAGATCTGTTTAACGCCCTGCTGGAAGGCTGGGGAAGGGAGAGAGAGCCGGAACAGGAAGATTTGACTCGTTTCGGACTTTGTCCCGATCCAAGTGGGAACTCGAGTGGCCTGGACCCGGTCCTGTCTGCACTAGCAAACGCTGTGGAAAAAGACAGGGGCGGATTGCATGTTTTGCAGCCTACTAAAGGTAAGTTATCTTTGCTGGGTTCATTCCTGTGTACCAGGAATCTGCAGCCCTGGAGAGCGACAGGTTCTTCTGGTTTCATTTACCAATTGATGAATGGAAGTGTTTCTTTTTTTAACTCACCTGGCCTGGTTTCTTGGACTTGAATTAGTTGCTGATTTTAAGGTGATAACAAAAACCAGTCCCCCAACAGCTTTCCTTGTGAATAACTTCACACTGAAGGGAGTGTCGAGGACCCGGCCCTAGGCCCCCCTGATGAGAGATTGACGGGGGATGGGTTAGAAAGGAATGCACCCTTTTCCAATTCTACCGTGTTTCTCTGGTTTCTTTAACTCTTGTAGACTGCAAGCTATGATTACAGAAATCCTTAGAGAGGCAGGCAAATGTTTTAATGATATTTGTTTATTAAATTTTTACGTATATTATAGTAATATTATAACATATGTTTTAAATACATGTGCAGGATTGAATGTGCTCCTGCACTGTGTTTCCCTGTGTCAGAGCTCTGGGGGGTCCACGGGGAACACCAGAGGAGAGAGCTGACTCTCCGCTTTCTCCTGCCCCCCACCCTGCGGCCCCTGCTCGACAGCCTCACCCCCACCCTGCTCTTTGCCTTGGGGGGCTCCACCGGCACAGGTGGGCTGAGAGCGTCCTTCGCCAGCGAGTCCCTCCTCCCACACAAACAGGTGAGGCCCTGTGGCACCTGACATCGAAAGATCAAAGCAGAATGGTTCAATGTTTAATTCATGGAGGCTGTTTGAATTTGCATCATCTCTTGCGAGCGACGGTACGTTAATATAACATGAGTTCTGAGCACTCGAGCTGTCTCTGCAGGGGATTGTCAGTTACTTTTAAAAAAAAGGGCCGGTCGGTTTATTTAAAATGGGAACTTGCATTAAAATGTCGAAACTGTTTCAGACGGCGTGCATTTTGGCTGGGACGCGATACGTGGTTCTGACCGGGAGGCAAACGAAGGACCACGCGCACGGTCACCTGACGCTGAGGATTACGGTGGAGGTGAAGCAGACAGAGGAAGGTAACCACTTCCTGTCTGTTCCAGAGAGGATCCTGACAGAAGGAGCCTCTGTATTCTAATGTTTAATTATGAAGCTGCCTGTGGTGTAGGGAATATTCACACCCCAGGACATTTAACTAATATTTTCCTTTTCTGTAATGTCCCAGCTGTAAATCCAGCTATGTCAGCTTGACCAGCTTGAAAGTTGAGCTGGACATAAGATGGTCTAGCTGGGTATGAGCTGGTCAACCGACTAGTGCTGGTCGTCTGAGCTGGTAGTTGGTCAACCAACTACCGGCTGTTTCAAAACATACAGTCATTTAAGCAACTGATGTCAATCTGGGAGTTGGTCTGAACTGGTGGACCAGCTAAACCATGTTGAGCTTGGAGCTGGTCTGAGCTGGTCAACCAGCTACCAGTTGTTTCAAAACATAGCTTGAGCTGTTTTTTCAGCAGGGGTGCTGTAGGTAATTTTGATTTTGGCTGCATACTTTGTGGAGGAAAAAGACTGGGTTAATGCTACACCAAACTCGAGAGAAAGGTGCTTCCTCGTTCGTATGGGATAGTTCTCACTGCTCATTTCCCCCACCAGGGGAGAAGAGGAGTCTACAGGACCTGCTGACAGGGGAGGGGGCTGGGCCTAATGCTACCCAAGGTCCTCTGCTCCTGTTCAGAAGCAGAACACCGGACAGCTCGGCCTCTCCTAGCAATGGGTTTGTCTGTGTGTTTTGGGACGGGGGTGTCTGCATCATCAAACACATCCACTGCCTTACATGGGAGAGTTTGTGCACAGAGTGGCTTTGTTGTTGTTGTTGTTGTTGTTGTTGTTAAATTGAGACATTCCTTCTACCCCAGGAATGAAAATGCTACAAATGTGTTTGAGGAGAGGCTCAGAGATGAGGCTGGGACTAGCGTTGGCCAACATGTGTGATCCTGTTTCCTGTGTATTGACCAACACTGGCTAACATGTGTGGTCCTGTCCATGGATTGACTAGCATAGGCTAACATGTGTGGTCCTGTTTCTTGCAGATTGACTAGCACTGGCTAATGTGTGCCTGTTTTCTGTGGATTAACTGGCACCATGTGTGGTCCCGTTTCCTGCTGCTTGACTAGCACTGGCTAACATGTGGTCCTGTTTCCTGCTGCTTGACTAGCGCTGGCTAACATGTGGTCCTGTTTCCTGCTGCTTGACTAGCGCTGGCTAACATGTGGTCCTGTTTCCTGCTGCTTGACTAGCGCTGGCTAACATGTGATCCTGTTTCCTGCTACTTGACTAGCGCTGGTTAACATGTGGTCCTGTTTCCTGCTGCTTGACTAGCGCTGGTTAACATGTGGTCCTGTTTCCTGCTGCTTGACTAGCGCTGGTTAACATGTGGTCCTGTTTCCTGCAGATTGACTAGCGCTGGCTAACATGTGGTCCTGTTTCCTGCAGATTGACACCAGAGATGGTCCAATCCCCAGACGCTCTGGCATCCTCCAGGACTTTCCTCTTTCTGTGTGCCCTGCAGAAGTTCCTGAGCATGGCTCTCTCCCCAGGGAAGCTGGAGTCTCTCCCATCTCGGGCTGCCTCCGTCTCCCTGGACGTCCTGCAGTCTCTCCCCCCCTTGTCCCTGGGTGCCTCCTCCAGCGAGTCCCTCCTCCTGGGGCTCCTAAACTCCTCAGCCCCAACCGTGTTCTCCTTCCCCTGCCGGGCCACCGACCTGCTGGAGCACCGGGTGGAGCTGGATCTACAGCCCCCTCTGGTGGCCATTCTGAGGCTCCGGCTGGAGGAGGCCGTGACCCGATTGGTCCGGGAGGTGACGGGCGGGTGTGGCCTCAGGGAGAGGCTGCAGAAGCTGCAGGAGCTGGTCTCTCTCCCAGGGGAGGGTGGAGGAGAGGCACCAGCAGGTGAGATGATACGAACACAGAGCCCAGGCACGGGAACGCCATGCAC
Organism: Conger conger; assembly: GCF_963514075.1. Classification (NCBI taxonomy): domain Eukaryota; kingdom Metazoa; phylum Chordata; class Actinopteri; order Anguilliformes; family Congridae; genus Conger; species Conger conger. Next base: position 11,603,838 of record NC_083763.1, on the reverse strand, counting down.
AAAACCCTCATTTCAGAATGTGCTTAGTCTAATCAACTGTAAGTCACTTCGGATAAGAGCGTCAGCTAAACACCAAAATTATTATTATTATAAACTAAAGAAACTAGAGTCACAAATTGACTCTAACCATTGGTCAATCACTGGTCTAACCATTTTATTTTAAAGATAATTTAAGAACATTGTTTGCCTGTTAACAATTATTTTGACCCTACTATCACCTTTTGCATACACAAATATAATAACACCACCAAATTTAAATCATTTAAACCAATTTATAACCAAATACAGGACTTAGGTCAATCAGGCCTAGAATGTCTTTAAATACCCTGTGTCTGGCCTGATCGAGACAAATTAACAATATGCTCGTAACAATATGAATTATGGTTTATGCATTCCAGGTATACACGTTTATGATAGATTTGTCTCCTCCTGTTTCTCCGCAGATATGGAGAACCACAGAGAGGCGCAGTACCGCGCCCTGCTCCTGTTCAAGGCCTTGCAGGTGGTGCTGGGAGCCTGGGAGGAGGAGAGGGGCCTGCGCTCCGCCCGCGGGGGTGAGGAAGGTTCCGGAAGGGGGGGAACGTGCCGGCTGCAGCCCCTGACCGTGTCGCTGAAGAGCTACGTGCTGACCCCGGACACGGCCGCCATCAACAACTGCGAGGGCGCCTGCGGCTTCCCGCTGGCCGACGCCAACAACCACGCCATCCTGCTGAACAGCCACGAGCAGAGCGGCCTGGCCCTGGGGCGCTCCCTGTGCTGCGTGCCCCTGGAGTACGACGACCTGCAGGTGGTGGAGCTGAAGGGGGGCGGCACGCAGATCACCATCAAGCCCAACATGGTGGCCAAGAAGTGCGGCTGCCGCTGAAAGCGCTAAAGCCCAGTCTCCAAAAAACAGCCCAGACCAGACCAGACCAGACCAGACCAGACCGGACGTGACGGTTTCAGAACGTTATTTTAGAAGAAAGTTCTGTCGGCGTGAATGCGCGGTTTTAGAACGTCGGCTCTCCAGCGGCTAGCGTTTTGAAAACCGAGCGTGTCGAGTCTTAAGTCCGGAGTTTTTAAGAACAGTTACAGTGATTTAACGTTACTGTTAACTCGAGTCGTCGTGGAAACAGTCATTTATTTGTTTACTCGCCGCTTTGGTGTGGACTGCCTAGTCCATACCCGCGGACGTTTCGAGATTTAAACACGGACGTTCCGAGATTTCTCTAGTCGCGTCTCGTCTCCTCTGGGCTGTTTGGTGGAGACTGGGCTTAAGACCCCGCACCCCCGCACCCGCCTGTGTGTAAACGCAGCTCTACAGAAACAACCAGAGACTGCTGTCCTCACTTTGTACATTCATTTCCCCCTTTTTATTTTTTCTAAATGAAAATGCATATTGTGTTATATTAATATTATTCCACGTGTTTCTATGCACTGAGCACCTCCACATAATATACGGGGCTTCAAAATCCTTGTGTGAACACATTTCAGTAATAAATGAATAAAAAAACACTTATTCACAGAAATGTTGCTGGGTTTTTATAATCATGTATATTTTTTTCTGTCTATGAATGTGCAGCTTTGAACCAGGTATGATGGGAAAAAAACTGACATCAAAAAGTTGTGGCAGGGTTTCAGGGTCGAAGCAAAAGAGCATCTCTTCTTGATGGAGCTTTGAAAGCTATGCAATCCTTTGTCCTCAAATACAGATACAGCACACACTGTAAATCAATCCATTGTAAAAACACTGCAGAAATTGTATCTTTCATTTGTAATGAAATTCGGGGAGACAGAATATAACTTAGTTTGTTATGCTTTTAGCTGACAAAATCCAAGTGCAGGCAATGTGTAGTATATCAGATCAGTTAGAAAATGACAGTGAATCAACGATGTAAATAAATAATTTAATATAGATACAGCATTTTCATGTGACACACTTATGAACCTTATCTGCCACTGAAAGTGTAATCCAACATATTTTCAGTCTGTAACTTGTAAATTGTGGATGTTGTTTCTGGTGTCCTGGAAATGACACTATACTTTTAACTACTCCCTCTATGAGCTAATGAGCTATGAATGAACCATATCAGTACTAACAGGTAAACGGTTCACTTACGTGAATATCAAATTTTCAGGATTAATGTCCTCCCACCATATTGGAGAGAATTGAGCCCAAAGAAGTAATGGCTGACATATTAATTGGAAGTGAAGGATTATTCCAGGGGACCAGTTCCCTCCTGGAGACATTTGGACAGCAAACTGCACAGGAAGAGATACTCCAGAGACATTGACCTTCGGTGTCTGGGACAGAAGACAAGGCTTTCATCAGCAGAAGAAGCTCTCGTCTCCAGGTGAACTGTTGGTCATTAGAGAATGAAGCACTGTGCTCAGATCTTGGAGAGGAGGGACGGACGAGCACTGTTCTTCCTCTGGTTCCCTTGAGTGTCGTTTCCTGGGTTTTACTGTGTGCTCCTTCCCCTCTCATTCCCTCAGCAACCCTCTCTTTGGAGTCGGTTTTGTTCTCGATTTTCCTCCAGGGCCGCTGTCATCGTCATCGTCGTCGTCGTCATCATCTTCATCATCGTCATCGTCATCGTCATCTTCATCGTCATCATCCTCATCATCGTCGTCGTCATCTTCATCGTCATCCTCATCGTCATCATCGTCGTCATCGTCGTCATCGTCGTCATCGTCATCATCCTCATCATCGTCATCTTCATCGTCGTCCTCATCGTCGTCATCATCCTCATCATCGTCATCATCCTCATCTTCATTGTCATCATCCTCATCATCGTCATCGTCATCTTCATCGTCGTCCTCATCCTCATCATCCTCATCATCCTCATCGTCATCGGCATCATTGACGCCATCATCATCATCATCGTCGTCATCATCTTCTTCATCATCATCATCCTCATCATCATCGTCGTCTTCGTCATCTGCATCATTATCCACATCATTGTCGTCATCATCGTCGTCGACAGCGTCATCATCGACAGCATCATCATCATCATCGCCATCATCATCATCACCGTTGACAGTGCCATCGTCATCATCATCATCATCATCATCATAAGCGTCGTAGCCATCGCAGTACTCGTCTGTTTCACAATCATAATCATATTCTGCTCGCCTCCACGAGAACAGACTGCTCCACAGTGAGCTCTCAGTCTGGAGGAGAGAAACAGGAAACGTACCACAGGTCTGCATGAGCAAGTGTCAACTTTTATTAGATGCAAAGCACCTGGCTTGTACGGAACAAATTAACTAACTATATCTCTAAATAACTATCTCTCTCTCTCTCTGACTTTCACTCATGTGTAGCAGGCTGAAGATTTTCCACAAAGGTGGAGTGATTAGCTTGCCACTGTGTGTCCTTGTTCTCCATTTCCCCTTATCTAGAATGTCCATACTTCTGACATACAGATGGACAGAGAGAGAGAGGACAGGGTAGGCCACGGCTTCAGTACCTCCTCTAGTGCGCTGCCTTCGGTTACATCACTCTGCCCCAAAGCCAGTTCCTCTGCAGACAGCTCGACATCCTGCCTTTCCCAGTATTCCTCCAAGGTTTCTGAAAGACACTGAGAATGAGAACATCGATAGGCACTGAATGAAAAGATCTCTATCGATACTTCCATAATAGGTGATATGACATGAAGTAGAACATACTTGTCACCTCCCAGAGTATGTTTTTAATGCATGTGAAGACACTCACCATTCAGACTGTTGACTCCAGTACTGATCAGAATTGTGAGGACAGCCAATACAAGACAACGATTCAGAGTAATCCATTCCAATGGGTTGTCATCATTACTTGACTTTTGGTTGGATGCTGCAAAACAGGCAAACAATTATTTGAAACACTTTACAGTAACCATTCTGATGATGTTAAAATAATATGTAAAAGAATAACTGGCAGATCCCTGAGAAAACTAAATATATCACTAACCATCCATACATATCATACGTCATTTTTGGGCATATTGGTGACGTTAAATTGTTCAGTTAAGTTTATCATTTATCTGCAGGACTTTCATATGTAGTTAAAGGGTGAGGTCAAAGGTCAATAAAGCACACAATTGATCATTGATATGGGTGAGTAGTGTCAAAGACATGAATAGAGAATTGATTTTAAATGCTGGCGATGAACACAGCTCATTGCACAATACACAGTGAAATGTTCAGTGTTTAATCAACTCTGACAGACTACATCCCAAGATTAATAGATCCATAGATGAATGCCAGAGCTGCCTAACCCCTGTTCCTGAAGATCTTCAGTCCTGTAGACTAGCTTTTTACTTCAACCCTAATTTGCCACACCTGATTCTACTAATTAGCAGTTGAACTAAGATCTCTAGCTGTTGGAAGTGCCGGTGTGTGTTTCGTCAGGGTCGGAGTTGAAAGATCTGCAGGACGGTACTGTAGATCTCCAGGAACAGGGCTGGTCAGCCCTGGTGAGTGCACATGCAGTAGAAGGACTAACAGATGGACACTCAGTGTTGAGTCACAAGTGAAGTGTGAAGAGAGTGGGGAGACACACTGGGCCTTGCTCTTTCCTTTGGGGCTTTCTTTGAGACTTGCCGGGGGCTTGTTGGGGCTCCCTGTGAGGAGAGAAGAGTAAGGCGCAGTAAGATATTCGGAGTTAATTCAACACTGTCACCTAACCTAGTCAGATAAAGGATATATTCAATACCCTGGTGTAAAATACAGCTATGACCAGCTTGAAATGACCAGCTACCAACTGTTTCAAAACCTAACTTGAGCTGTTTTTTTTCAACAGGGCAGACTGTTGGTGAGTCCAATAGGGACCCTGTGTACACTCACTATAAGAGTCCATTTAACATTTTACTGTTTGAGGTTTGAGGATTATAAGCACATACTCCGTACACTGTCACATGATTATATCAGTATAGTCAATGTAGACAGCCAAATGCCTGACTCGGCATTAGATAATCAAGAAAATAAAAAGTAGAAGCCTACTGCAAAGTATTTTGATTGACTTCTTTATAGCACAGATTTTCTCCATAGATTTACTGTGCAGACTCCTTGGAATGACCATCCCTATTGGTTGAACTACACTGTGTCTGAGTTAGATACAACACTATTGCTATTTTTGACTGTGTAGATCTCTAGAACATACTTAGTCAGTACTCAGTCAAAGCTCACCTCTTTCTTTTTCTTTGGTGACTGTGCATCTGCAAAGGAAGACGTGATATTTAGTGTGACTTTTAACGGTTGAAAGTATGATCCCCGAATCTCAACCCGATTCTAGACCCGACTGAAACTGCTGCCTTGTGCTGGACCCAGTAAGGAGCTGGGAAACTCTTGCCAGAGCCCAGTGAAACATTCACAATCTGGGTGATGATACATTGCAGGACCTGTGCCAGGACTGGCTTGCATTCTGTATTCTTCAGATTGGTATCGCTCTTTGTTCTGTTTAGACGGCACAGACTGGGTCTGTAATCCATCCTGGATGGTGTTATAGACTCAGGCCCAATCTGGGCCAGACAACTTTCTCTGGGGGTGCTGTATGTGTGTATCTTTAAATACAATGTGCACAGTTAACCCTTGTGGCCTCTTTACTTGTTTTGTAACTGTTTGCCTGGGTCAAATATACCCAGGATATTATTAGGATTTTAAATCAATACTGAATAACATGTAAGCACAGTACTGAACATATACACTTTATACCAATTGCAAACAATATTAACTATATTTGATGAATAGATGCCATTTAACAATGAAAGTGACATTCATTTCAGATACAAATGTCATGTATAATTGAAAGCGGTGTATGTTTTCCATGGTAAGTTCCAGGCCAATAAATAATGCATGATGCAATGATGCAATGATGCAATAGGATGGCCCAGATTATATTTCACATGTCTGGTTTCAGGACCTATGGAATATATATACAGGTATATATAGACTATATATATAAATATATATATATTCTATATATACCGGTATATATATTCCATATATATATAGACTATACATAGTCTACAACATCCCAAACAGAAAAATTGTCCTTTTCTTTTTTCATGCACCTTATTTTCTCATTTACCTGCCTTCCGGAGCCTGGCTGGTTTGGGGGGTGGTTCGTCTTTCAGTTGCACCCCAAGTTCACCCTCCAATATCTCCACGGCTTTGTCCTCCATCCCAGAGTGACTGGGATAATCTGAGACAAAACTTGTGCGTGTGGGGGGGTTACAGCAAAAAACACATTTATCCATGTCCCTAATATTAATACACATTCCGTTTTAGACAAGAGAGCACCCAGTACACAAGTACAAAACATCCATGTTGATACCAGTTGTCATGGTGTTTCCCATCATAAGAACATATGTAAACCTTTACCCATAACACTTCACTCCAGTTTGTTTATGATCAATGACTTGCACTTAAACACAATTACTTAAAAACAGATTTGAGCTATACTGTGTCTTTGTGTGTGTGTGTCTGTGTGTGTGTGTGTGTGTGTGTGTGTGTGTGTGTGTGTGTGTGCATGTACCTGTGTGTGTGTTTATAGCTTTTACATTTGATCTGTCCACTACAGAGAATGAACTCCCACAGCTTCAGCAGCAATGCTAAAAAGCTTCTGTTCAAATGCAGAAATAGACTTTTTGTTGGATCCTTTGTTCTAAAATAATTGATAGCAGTGAGCACAAGGTCATCCCATACACATACATAATTTAAAACTCTGTCACAATATAATTATTTTGTTCTCTTCTTACTAAGACAGGGGCAGTAGTGCATGACAGCGGAGATTAAAGTATATGAGGCACGGACTAATATTACAGCCACTCCTAAAATGGACACTGAGCTGGATCAAAGGAGTGAGACAGACTGGGAGAATTAAAAGGAATTCAAATGTCAATTTTAACCACTGGGATCAAGGTCCCTGGACAAATTCCCCAACACAAAGTTTAGGTTTAACCCCGTATCAATGATTGATTGGAACTTACCTGACTCAAACTTTCCCAGTCCCGACAAGAGTCTTCAGTGGCGGTGGCCTGAATAGCCGGGGAGTGTTTCCCAGTGCTTGCACCTGATCCCCAAACTACTGCTCTCGTTTCCCCCCCGTCCCCTCCCTCCCCCTGGCAAAGTCTCTGACTGACAGGCACAGCTGTGAAGTATTAAAAAAATAAAACATTCTCGGTAATATTTCTAAGACGGGCTGCTAATCCTCTTGGCATTCAGCTGAGTCAGACTAGCAGGGCAAGGGTTAATCATACAGCATGTCTCCCTACTGTAAACATCCTTCTTTTTTGTTTCTAATTTGGACATTCCTATATGCTATACAAAAACTGTTATTGTATATTGAATTGCCTTTTTTTGTACCAGCATACACAGACCTACAATTTATAATAACATACCAGCACAGGGACAATGTAGTGCTTGTAATATTGATAATAATAATTTAAAAAAAGAATCATGCACTAAATTGAATAATAATTTATAAAAATGTAGTGCAATGTAGTGCATGTAATATTCAAAACCAAAAATATATACTGTATACAATACACGAAACACTAAATGCTCGAAAAGGGAAGATTGCAAATTAAATGCTTCCTTCCAAATGTATCGTCACGTCTAAAAACACAAGCACAGACATTCTGAGACTATTAACAGGTGCATAAGAAATTACTCAAATATAACATGCCGCAAATATACATTTAACAACACCACCCTAAATTTAACAACAGATTAATCAGTATAATCCAAATAAAACATCTAATTAGCACGGAATCTCTGACTCATTGGATGACATCATTGATCATGGGGGCACACCAGTCTTTCATATGATTTTCTTAGCCTCCTATATGTTCTTGTTGATTGAACTGGTTTGCAGACAGTAGTAGCTCAGGCTGGAAATGTGTTCTAATTTGTGTGGTTTTGGAAAAACGGTTTTAGGACATTTTCCCTCAGAAAAATATACGTATGGTATTCTGGACAAATTTACATCTGAATACTTTTTGGGTTTGGGGTGGTAATAAATGTGTTAACCGCAATCTTGTTGTATACGTAGCAAAAGTGTTTGCGAAAGCTGGGCTAGCCATGAAAATATTTTTAAAAAGCACAAATTAGTTATTCTCACCGACTAAACGTCAATTATATCGGATTTAATATCTTTATTCTCGTGTGAAACAGAAAAATAGCGAGGTAGACAGAAGCGTGTTTCATTAATGTGCATTAATAGCTATTTTACCAGAATAACATTAATCTCTTACAGTGGATTTGATGGATCTCTTAGAACAGTTCATTTAACAATAATTTGCCAATTCACACCACATTCCCCTTTGGTGCTCCATCTGTACTTTGCTGCAATTGGTGCCAACGCCACCTGGACCAATCAGAAAAGAATAAGATTTTCGTGCGATGTGAAAAACAACACAATCTCCTTGTTGTCCAGGAGCCCTCCCATGTCATATAAATAGCCGGCCTGAGGTAGTGAATCCATTTTGCGAAGAAGCAAGGAGGCGAAAGGGAGCTGTGGGAGCGGACATAGGCCGGATGGTTAAATCCAACCTACAGACGATCCTGAATAGCCACTGTTTTGTAAGAGAAAAGGAAAGAAACATACCCAAAATGCCAGTTATCGACATGACCAGTAACATGCCCGAAAGTAAAAGGTAAGAGAAATGTTAGATGGGGAACATTGATACTTTTAACGACACTTTAAATGGTGTTGGCTTGCTAGCTAGAAATGGAGCTACCGTTAGCCTAACGTTATCGTGGGTAACGTTAACTTCGATATTTTCTTTACGCTAGTCCGTGGATAATGTAAGGCCCAAATAGCTGGCTAGCTACTACTAGCTGACGTTAGCTATGTAGCCAACTTGAACATAGTTAGCTAAACGATAACCCGTTTCAAACGACGATTTCTTTCTCTTATATTTAACTTGATGCGTTCGGTTGTGTGACGTCAGGTACATTGTCATAATTTAACATTCATTTAGCCTCGTTAAATAATCCACCTACCGAACGGTGGATAATTGCTAACTAGCTAGCTAGCTAGGATAGGCCGCATTTGAGCTAGCCTAACCTTAGCTAAATAGCTAGCTAGCATATAGCTGTTATGTTCTACCTAGCTCGCAACGATCAGCATTAAAATATTAAAGTTAACGTTGTATTTCTAAGTAGCTAGCAATGCATCAAGTTCACTGACTAGTGTAGCTATCGAGAAGTGACATAATCGCGTGATTGCTCCACAGTAGTCTAGGTGAAACGGCATCGTTAGCAATTTGATTTTTACTAGCACTTAGGCTAACATGGCTTTGCTAACGTAGTTGGGTATATATTTGTTTGTCATATTCAGTCGATGTGGATGACACTGTTTCTTGGTTTGCCCAACGTTAGACTAGTCGCACACCACAACTAGCTATTGTTACCTAGGAACATTGCAAACGTCAATGCTAGATGGTCATCGCGACGTAATCAATGTCAGCTAACGTTACCGTCGCTTAACGAATCGAACATTCTCGATGTCTAAGTGACCGACGTTAGATGATGTGGTTGGCATAATTTAGCATCTTATCTTGCTGGCCATCTTAACGTTGGGGCGAGTTTAAGTCCACCATTTAGCGAACGTGAAACCCATAACTTGGATACAGGCGAAATATTCATTAACGGGAGCGTTACCCATGTACGATTTATTTTTCGACCCTCGTGTGCCTTTCGTATTGCAATGGACAACAAACATAACATCCGTTGACGAGCAAATTACATTAGTCAGGCAGTCGAGTTAATGTTTTGCTTTGTCGCTGACTCCAGATGGTAATAAAAGGCCTTGTTGCATAAAGGGTTATAGTTCGTCCAGTAAATACTTTACTATCATGATCAATGTAAGTCAGATGATATGTCCTTATTAACGTTAGCTACTGTGGAACAGCCGGTTAAATCGTAGTGTGGGATTAAACATTACAAAAGGGGTTAAATGGGGTTTTTGTTAATCTTGAACTTCGTCCCAGTCCAAGAGTCCAGCATAAAGTTTATGAATGCTTGTATACCGATTCCTTCCAAGGAAAAAGAAAAAGTATATGTACCGAGGTTTTTGACGCGGGCTATTTGTATGTTTTGTAGTACGTTTCAGCTGTTGAAAATGAATATTCAGGAACTGGCAACAAAATTTTGGTCGTCGCTGAGCAAAACTTGTTTAGGTTCACCCTTGGCCAAGGGTGTATTTCGAAATGCAAAGAACCCCCCCCCCCGTTTTTGATTTTGTAAAGCAAGCATAGTGGGAAGTGTTGGTAGCCACGTACACAAAGCCTTTCCTTGCTGGCAGTTGGAGTACAGATGAGATGTACACAATGTACTACGATAACTGCTTTCATTTAATCTGATGACAATTTGCCAAGTAATTCCGCGTTATATTGCTGTTCAGGGAACATTGTATCTTTATGACCTGGGCTCTTATCCCAGTACAGGGGAGGTTTAGTGGATTATTTTCTTTAGTCTTTTTTTATAGTGTGACAATAAAAAATAAATAAATAAATAAAAATATTAAATTTATTTAAGTCAATATTATGTGCATCAAGCATCAGGAATCTCAAAACATCCTGGCCTGGTTTGTGTGATTTCAAATGATCAGGTCTATTTATGCTGCGTTTAGATTCAGTTTCTGACTCAGGTGTCCCTTGTGTACAGAACCATACGCTGGGATCGGTGCTGGTAGGTGTGCTTAAAGGAGCTAGGCGGAGCACCTGTTACCGCGGTTTGCATTTCTTCAAATGCTAATCAACATCATTCTTTAAAGGTGGCATGCAAAATAGGGCTTTGTTTTTTAGCCGTATTCGCTTGTTCTAAACACCAAGCGGGGTTTGCTGCAGTCTTATGTAAATCTGATTTGTTCGAGGGAAGAGGACCAAAGCCGTTACGCAATACGGTCTACTCATCCCCTTGTGTGCTCGGAGCAGCTGCTCTGCGGTGAACTACTTACGTGCGCGTCCGCGTGTGTTGTGTACAGTATGCGCGCACCAGTGTCTTTGGGGAATTCTGACAATGTTAGCGACGGCAGGAAGATGTCTTTGCGTGGGTGCTGGCGCAGAGCGGTGGAGGAAGCGTCCCCCCCCCTTCCTTTCTCTCCGTCGCACTTCACCTCGATATAGCACCAGCGTGTCATTTGCGCACACCTGCGTCTGTGAGGAGTCCCGCTGCCGATGAGCGGGGAGACGTCAATCCATTTTCTCGGGAGCTGAATGATTTTCCTCGCTCGGGTTGAATAAAATTAGCCGCGAGCCCCAGACACGTATGAAGAGTTGATGAAATGATTCGGTGAGCCTTCTTTCAGTCTGTTGCAAAGTTGACTGACTGACGGATGGTTCGATAATTCTTTGATGACGATCTTTTATTTGCCCGTCTTAAGCAGAAATCTGCCTGTTACAGAATTGCCTGGGGCTCGTGTCTGCGTGGGCTTGCGTCTTCGTTGTACGCGTTTTGTAGATTCTCCCTTAAGGCTGAATAAGGTTCAGTTCCTTGCTCTGGTAACATGCCATTAAAATGTTCGGTATCACCCCATATAGTTTGTGGGTGACAGATTGCTGAATTGTTTTGTCTGCCAATATCACAGTTTTTGCGAGGGAGGCATTTTCAGCGCTTCCAAGTCTCGTCTCACTTCTGCTGTTCACATTTTTGCCTAGGAGTCAAAGCACAATTTGCATTTGCAAAACGATAACACAAGGAGAGCACACCTTATTTTGTGGACTTCAGTGTATGTGATATGCATATTATGTGGCTTTTGTCACACAAATTCAAGATGTTAAACTCAACTCCTTGTAGCCACTGACCCCCACCTGGTACAAGGCACAATATGACTGGTCTTATCTTCTGAGGAGATGCATTGGCCAAAATGAAGGTATTTTTAGTGTTCATTAGACTGTCTTTTAAATTATATTTAAAACACTCATTCCAAAAAAAAGATTTTCTCCTGGATCTAGAGCGGTGTGTGTGCAGGCTGCCCGAGTGTCCTAACTTCCCAGCAGCCTCCTGTTCTAGATACTGGTCCGTCTGAAGGAGGATTTGAGGTTATGAACCAGGGCTGCTGCTGCTAGGTAGAAGTGAAATGGAGAACTATCCCCACCCCCCATAGTGGCTGAAACAGAAGTCACGCGATGGGGCACGAACACTACTGGAAGTTGCTGAGCTTTTCGTCTTGCGGTTTTTGAAAACCAGAACGGGGAATTCTGAAACGGTTGACTTCCCCGTTTTTCGAGCAAGGTCGTGGTTTTTTTTTTTTTTGGTTTTTTTGTTGTTTTTTTTTTTTTTGTGTGTTCTCGGTGCAGCGGGAATCTGGCGGTACTGGTTTTTAACTGGCTCTTCTGGCTCCCGTTGGGTTCGTGTTGGGACAGACCGGTTACCCGTCCTGTGAAAGCGCTGCCAGTGAATACCCAGAAACCTGTCCGCACCCACCCTCCAGATGGGCGTTTTCCACATTAATTTCGGGATTTGGCATAAACTTCAGCAATGAATCACCGAGGGCACCAGCTTTGGCTTGCTTGTTTTGCATGGAGTGCAAACTGCCTGGATTATTCACTGCAGGCTAACTTGGCATTGCGTGTTCATGAATAACTCTGCTCCTTAGTGCATTGTTTTGAGAAGCCGCTTGTTTTTCCTATATTCAGTGCGGTCCCATTCGTCTGCACGACTGATTTAAGTGTTGATATTTGCGAGGGCAAAGAGACCGTTAATCTGTCACTGCATTCTGGGTTAATAAGAATGTGACTGCTGTCCATTTTCAGTCCACATTAGTAGTGAGCATTAGCTTTACAGTGAGGCAGTGCTTTAAGCTTGGATGTGCTGTGAAGGGCCCTGTGCCTGTAAGTCGGTACAGGTTTGAATGATGGTGCAGTCCCCTCTCCCCGCGCAGGGAATGTCGGTGTTCCCGTTCCAGTAGTAACCTGTGTCCAGGGCCTCTGTGGTGCTCCTGATGCCCCTCTCCCACCCCTGAAGATCCCAGGTGGGCGAGGGAATGACCAGAGGGATCGCAATCTTTCAGCTAAACTCTTCTACTCGGTGAGTTCTGTTCGTTGCACCTAGTTTGCACACGACACTCCCCAAACCCTAATTTACACACGACACTCCCCAAACCCTAATTTACACACGACACTACCCAAACCCTAATTTACACACGACACTACCCAAACCCTAATTTACCCACGACACTACCCAAACCCTAATTTACACCGACACTCCCCAAACCCTAGTTTACACACGACACTCCCCAAACCCTAGTTTACACACGACACTCCCCAAACCCTAGTTTACACACGACACTCCCCAAACCCTAGTTTACACACGACACTCCCCAAACAAGTGCACACACGCATGTTTGTTAATTCAGTGGGTCCAATTTTTTCACGCTTTGGCAATACGCATCTATGTACATTATGCCAATACAGGTCTTGAATTGAATGGAGTCATCCCCCCCCCCCCCTCTCTCAGGCCTCTGCCCCATGGTGGTTTAACTGCTCTTACTGCCAGCTTCATGAATGAGGGCTCTGTTCTCCCCCTAAAAGCCTGTATCAGCATCTTTTATGTACACGGTGTACCTAAGGGTGGTGAAGCTGGGCGTTCCCGCTGTGCGCATGTTAGAGCCAGAATTCAGACGCCACTCTCCGCAGCATGGCTCACCAGGATTGGGAGGGACTAATTTAGTTCAGGGTATTTGGTATTAATAAATTTCACGGCTGTCCCACACTTCCTGGAGTGCTGTCATTTAAACCTTAAGTGCCTTATTGCCCTGCTCAAGATCTCACTGAGCTGCTAAGTGGTAAAATCAGGTGTGCCAAAGTAGGGTTGAAATTAAAACCTACAGGATGGTAGATCTCCAGGAAATGGGGTTGGACAGCCTCTGCTACATCATGCCCCACTAGGTTTTATAGACTGTATTAATTATTTCACTATATGGTTTTTCCCGACACTTTGGACTGTTCTGTATGCATCGGGCTATTGGAGAGCCTGGTCAGGGCCCGGACGCCCCAGCACAGCGGCTGAACCCCGGCCCGTTTTTCACCCCCTCCCTTCCCTCTCCTCCAGGACGCTCGCTTGCTGGTTCTGGAGGAGCCGCAGGCCTCCGCGGGGCGGGTACGCTTCCTGCACTTTGAGCCCCGCAGGGCCGAGGGCAAGCCCTGCTCCTGGAGGGGGGCGCTGAAGGGGGGGAACCTGTACATCGAAATTCCCCCCGGAGCCCTGCCCGAAGGCAGCAAGGACGGGTGAGTGAGCCCCGTTTTTTGACCCCTTGTGAAATAACTAGTGTATGATTAACCCATTGCACACTCAAGACATGCGTGACCTTTTTGAGGTGAGCCAAATTTGGTTTAGGCGTTTTAGTTCTACAGTTGAATTTTATTTTCCAGTTAGTGCTTGATTTATAAATTATTTTCCCTCCTATGCTGACTTTAGAAAATATTTTTATTCTTGGCTGAGCTGAAATCCAGTTCTTGGCTGTGATCGGTCATTCTCAACTGTTGCCCACTGACAACTGAACTGAAGTGAGCCCAGCTGGGTTGGTTTAGCTCGGCTCATGTTGTCCTGCTGTATATGCTTAAACGCATCCTGAGGATACAGCATGATCTTTCAGGGTGAAATTCACCCGACTTCACCCAGCTTCCCCATTGGTTGATGCCTTTGGTTTATCTGCGTCTTGGTCTGCCTGGTTGAGGCGAACACTTCCTTTTTTGAATTGTGGTTTTGTTGCATAGCTTTAAAAATTAAAGGAACCCTGAGAAATATAGACCAAGTTCTTAGTATTCTAGAACTCCATTACTTACGATTACCAGTAGTGATTGTTCCATCAGCATTAGGATATTAAGAACATTCTGATCACACGTTGGTGATCTCGCACCTTAAAAAGGGTTAAGTGGACGGTTCATAGTGCGTGTTGCGTCACTGAATGTCCTCATCCACAGATTCGCTCTCCTGCTGGAGTTTGCAGAGGAGCAGCTGCAGGTGGACCACGTCTTCATCTGCTTCCACAAGAACCGTGACGACCGAGGTGAGCCTCCCTTCTCTCCCTCTCCCTCTCCTTCTCCCTCCCTCGTTCTCTCCTGTGCCTCTCTCGGCCCCTCTCCTGCCCCCTTAAGCTCACGCTCTCTTCTCCCCCCCCCCCCCTCCACAGCGTCACTGCTGCGGACTTTCAGCTTCCTGGGCTTTGAGATTGTGAGACCAGGCCATCCCCTCGCCCCCCCTCGCCCTGACGCGTTCTTCATGGCCTACACCATCGAGAGGGACTCTTCTGACGACGAATAAGCGCTGACGGACAGCTGATGAAGACACGCCCCCGCAGCCCTCCTCTCTTTTCAGTTCCTGTATAAATCTCGGCGTTGTGGTGAATGTGCGCGTGTTCTTTCTTTCTCTCCCTCTCTCTCTTTCTCCCGCTCTCGTGTACGAACGTTTTTAAGAAACCGTCGCATTCCTACGCCGCCATCTGCACTTGGTGTAAACTGAGAACAGCAAGGAACACAAGAGCCTCAGTGCTGGGTGATGAGAAATATGAAAAGAATAAATGGAGATTACATTTTTTTGTTTCCTTTAGATTCACCAGTGTCCTCAATACAACACCTACTGATCATCCCTAGGATGTAATATTTATGGGCAAAGTGTCCCATACAGAATTAAGTGTAATTAGTTTTTCCATTTTCATGGCTTTGTTTTTTTTTTTGTTTTTTTTTCCCTCTTCATTGTTTGTATTGATTTTATATGTGCATGATTCTGGATTTTTAGACCTGTTTCGTTTCACTGGACTGAAATCTGCATGTTGTAACAGTGCGCAAAATAAAACTGCTCACCTTAACCTGTGGTTTATTGACTGTGTCTTTGCACTGGTGGTTTGCATTGTGTGACCTCCAAACAAGTTTTCATTTGAGTTGTGCATCTCTGCAAGAACCCCTATCATGAACACATTGCCAAGTTGAATTTGGCATGCAGGTGTTGACTGCCCGCAAAATACTATGCTACATAGCTACTAAGATTAAATGAATAAAATTTGAAAAGATTTTCAAGCATTATTAATGTTTGCATAAAAACCGGCGTATGTTTTTGATTAGATCTCTTCTGAAGCTGTAAGATTTGTAGCTCATGCCAGTGTAATTTCTGGCCCTCCCTCCTTGGGGGATAATGCATTCCAAGCTGTGTCCCAATTAATAAAATCCTTTCCTTCACTCGTCATCACTTCCCATAGGGAAGTAAGGGAGGAGACCAGTGGCGGAAAGGATGCATTTCTTGCGTATTGGAACAAACCTCAAGGCTCCAATTACCCATATGTTCAGTGTCTCTTCCCCGTGTCCTTTACTCGCTGCCTCGCTCCTCCCGATGGAGAACCTGAGGAAGAGCTGTGACGATGGAGGAATCGAGAGAATTTAAATTTGTCTGCTCAATCGAGCGTCAGTTTAAAGCGACGAGGGTTAGACGCAGTTGGTCGTTTGTATGTGATGTAATCTGAGAAGACTGCCAATGCTGCACTTGCGTGTCCTGGGAGCTTCCTCTCTCCTCCCAAGAAATGTTCAGCAAGTTGGATGGCCTTAAAGATGGCCTGCATTGATTGATTTTTTTTGGGTAAGGCAAGGGCCAAGGCGACTGGATAAGTGATAGGAAGTGATGAATGCTTGGTGCTCTTTCTATACGGATTATTATGGTAGTTACCATATGGCGTTCTTGGGACTGAAAACCTTTCCAACCTGTTAAATGCTGCCTCTAAGAGCTAGAAGGCGAAGTTAGGAGGCTCACAAACTGTTCTTGGGCAAGAAAATATGAGCACATCCTTTGTGGAAGTATTTCTTTGGAATGTGTAATGCATAAATAATTGACCGGTCCACCTTTTCCAACTGCCATGCATGTAACTGCTGTGGCTTCAAACTGACGTTTGGACGAGCAAGGACATTCCATTTGCCCGTTTCATTGGTCTGTTTTCTCGATTCCCACGTCCTACGTCATGTGTTTTTCTTGCTTTTTTACCTCCCCTGATGGGTGGCGCTAGGAGCAAGGAAAGGTGGTGAGAAGCAATTGGGAAGAGCCCCTGGAGTTACTCTCCTCTGCACACAAAGATTAATGATGGTTCCTTGACATCCCCAAAATGTAATTTGGTCATTAAAAGATAAAAGATACATTTCCTGAAGTAGAACCCCTCGCTTTATTCAATAAAAAGATGCAAAAGCAAACTTGCAATAGTCAAGATTAGGATAATTCCTTTCAGTATATACTTATATAAAGACATATAAAGGATGTCTTTAGGCTCACAAGGATTCAACTGTTTGTAGGTATACATTGAGGTACAAAGTGAAATAAGAGGAGTATTCCTGAGAAAAACATTTAACAAAACCCGTAATGTGCTGGAAATAATTTCCGAAATGTCTTACAAGAGCCAGGAATTGTGGTAAAGATACAACTGCCGTAACGGATGTAGACATCTTAGTGCGCAGTGTGGGGTAGCCCCAGCAGGGCGGCGATCTTCAGCACAGCCTCAGGCTCTGCCACGGAGAGGTATTGCAGGCACAGGGTGTCCTCGTGGTCAGGCCCTCCGTCTCCCCCGGACAGAGCCAGCTCTGAGAGCTTCTGCACCACTAGAGAGCGCTTCACCGACAGCCAGCTGCCCAGCAGCGAGACCCAGGCCCCAGGCTGGGCCTCCTGGAGGAGCTCCGTGTGTGGACCCCAGAGGAGCGCCTGCAGGATCCCGGCTGCCTCCGCCGTTCCGACCCCGCTCTCCGGCTCCTGGAGCAGGAGAGCCAGCTGGAGCAGCCCCGGGGGGTCCCTGGCGGCGGGTCCGGGGTCCGGGGTGACGGGGGTCTCCGGGAGATGCAGGCAGCGCTGCAGCAGACGTCCGAGCCGGACCTCTTCGGAATCCGCGCCCGCGTCACGTTCGGACCGCGGTCGGAGCGCGGTTATGACCGCCCGCGGGGGGCCCCGCCTCTCCCACAGTTTCTGTACGGGGGTGCTGAGACTCTCCCCCTCCGTGCTCTCCGCTCCCGCTCCCTCCGTCCCTCCCTCCGTCGCGGGCCACGCCAGCGTGACGTCGCTGGGCCGCAGGTCTGCGCAGCCGGCCCCGTGTCTGCGCAGGTGCAGCAGGGCCTGGGTCAGCTGCAGGAGCAGGAGGCCCAGCTGCCTCTCGTAGAGCTGCGGCCGGGAGCGGCGGAGGGAGAGCCCGTCGCGCACAAAGTCCTCCAGCGTCGCCTGCGGCAGCTCCCTCTCCACGTCCGCCCCGTAGCCCTCAGACAGCAGGGAGGCGACCGTGCGCGGCCGCCGGCCCGCCTCAGTGCTGCCACCGTCTGGCCGCTGCGGGAACAGCCCGTCGCACTGCTGGGGCCCTGCAGGCCCGTTGGAGGATTGCGGTTCCTCTTTCTCTGGCTCGGTGCATTGTGGAAAACGCACAAAGAGCTGCTGAATATTGATGTGGGGAGGCAGCGGTTTGGAATGGGCCAACGCAGTGCCTTCGCTTCCTGGTCTATAAACCTGAGGTGGGTGAAAAATACAGATGACTTTCCAAACTCCCCCCCTCCCCACTTAGCATGTGGAGACCGTGGTAATTCTATGTCTTCTACGTTGCAGCAATCCTTTCTGTGCTATTGCACGGCTATATAATTTCTGAATATGAGTGCACTTCAACACAGCCTCGATAACATTCATGCAGAGAGTGTTGCATGACCAAGAGGCTAGATCTTATCTGTTTTATGAGTACAGACGGTTATTATTGCCCAACTGTTGCTTGCAGCGCAGGAAGTGTGTCTCAAAACCATTTCCACACAGGACCGAGGGGCTGCCATATATGGCTATGTAACAGGTCTGTGACTTGGGCCTGTGTGTGGGAATGTGTTTCTCTGGCTGATGGAAGTGATTCCATGATTACTTCTGTGCTTTTCTGTGCTCCCCATCCATCATCACACATCTTCTACCCAGCAAGGTTATACACCATGCATCACAGATGGAACTCTATGCAAATGATCTGCTTTCCGATATGCCAAATATTTCATATCTGCAGTAGGATCGGTGTTCATTGTGGTCATACACTCAGTGAGCACTTTGTTAGGTATTTATTAGACTTATCTTTTAGACTTCTGCTGCTGAAGCCTATACACTTAGAGGTTTGATATGTTGTGTGTTCAAAGATGCTCTTCTGCATGTAATGTGTGATTATTTGCATTACCGTCACCTTCCTGTCAGCTTTGACCAGTCTGGCCATTCTCATTGGACCTCTCTCATTAACAAGGTGTTTCCGTCTGCAGAACTGCCACTCACTGAATGTTTTTAGTTTTTCTCATCATTCTTTGCAAACTCTAGAGACTATTGCGTGTGAAAATCCCAGGAGATCAGCGATTTCTGAGATCCTCAAACCAACCTGTCTGGCACCAACAATCATTCCACCGTCAAAGTCACTTACATCACATTTTGTTCCCATCCTGATGGTTGATGTGAACATTAACTGAAGCTCCTGACCCATATCTACATGATTTTATGCATTACTGCTGCCACATGATTGACTTATTAGATAATTCTATGTATAATAATATGTTGGTGCACAGGTATTCCTAATAAAGTACTCTTTGAGTACATATGTTCCGTTACAGGTAAAGCAAGAATAAAATGTATGACCACCCTGAAAGTGCGTTCTGAAATTACACAACATATTGAGACAGCAGACATATCCCAATATATCACAGAATTGGACAATTATGAGGTGTCAGCTGTGTCTTTAATGCAGTTACACAACTTCATCACAGAATTGCACAGTTCTGTGGTCCCTTTGTGCAACTGCATTAACAATGGTGGAGAATACAATGTCACTCAAGTCGCCAGGAAAATTACATATTAAGTACAAGCCCTGTGCGAGGCCACTGGCTTACCTTGGCGGAAAACACCCTCCCAGGCAATTTCGGGCAACGTACAGCGTGGAAAACAGCATCCCCTATCTCCTTTGACCGGTAGCCTTCGCAGAGTAGGAAGTCGTGCGGTCGAAGGGACTCGATCCCCTTTGGGGACTCGGCCCCGGCGAGCCAGCGCGTTTCTAACCGCAGCACGGTGCGCCTCAGGAACAGAAGGTGGCACTGCTGGATGTCCAGAGAGACCTGCTCCTGGTCTTGGAGGCTCTTGAAGAAGCGGGGCAACTGCTGGTCGGGCGTGTGGAAGGTCAGGAGACACAGGGGCTGACGTTGGGGTGGCGACTCGCGGGCCGGCTTCCGGGTTTCGCGCTCCACATCCGGCTGGCTGTCCCTGATAGGGGCCAGCATGTAGAGGTGGTTGTCGTAGTTTTGGAGCGTGGAGGGCTGGGTGCATCGGGGGTGGAGACACCCCCCCGGTAGGGACAGGGCGCGGGCCAGCCTCTTCTTAGGCACCGGTGGTGGGGTGTTCTCTGAGAAAAACCTCTCTTGGTGACCTGACAAAGGGCCTAAGAAACACACGTTTCATACCACAGTTACCTACCACCAATGCATAATACATGACAGACATGATCAGGATAAAATGATCACATTTAATAACGTAGAGATCTGTAAAATGATATGGGACCTCGATGCAGCCTCCTGAAGAAAGCAATATGGAAATGTTTCACCAAAAGTGTTGGCAATGTGTAATGTGTAAACCAAGACCATGTTTTCAGTGTTAACTAAGCTAAATTGGGAAACTGAAGTGTCCCTGCTTGCCCATAGTAAAATAGGTTAAAGTATGAATTATTTTAAGAATGCGGTTTGTCCTGGTTGTGTAGGTTACTGTGTGCATTCAGTGAGTCATCAGCTGAGCTCTTTCGCAGGGACGCACGCACGCACGCACGCACGCACGCACACAAAGTCACACGGCCACCTTAAGACAGTCACACCACTAGAAACCAGACCAAGAAGAAGAATAACCCCACTGTGGGGTATAACTGAAAGCTTGAAGCAGATGTTCTGCAAAATTGCTTTTGAACTTTTGTTCCACAAAGTTTTCGGAGGGAAATAAGCATTGCGAGCGCGTGAAGCATTCAAACTCTGCGGTGGGAGGTCTGTCAGGTTGAGGTTTCTGACAGAAAGTCTGGTTTCAGGTGCAACTTCCCCCCATTCATTGTACAGGCAAAATGGGGAAGCAGCGCGGAGAACGAGCGAACTTCTCTCAAACTTTCCTTTTTCCACACGTCCGATTTCACTTTGGTGCACAGGGCACATTGTGTCCGGTGTAAACCCCGCTATGACCAGCTTGAAACTACCCGCTACCGAAACATAGCTTGAGCTGGTCAAACCGTCTTGAGTATGGAATTGGTCTGAGCTGTTCAGCTACCAGCTACCAGCTGTTTCAAAACATAGCTTGAACACATACTTCAGCCAGCCATCAGTGTGTTAGTGTTTGGTTAGGGTTAGGGTTAGGATTAGGATTAGGATTAGGGTTAGGGTTAGTGTTAGTGTTTGGTTAGGTTAGGGAAAAGAGTTAGGGTTAGGGTTGGTCAAGATAACCGGGGGTGTGGTGCGTTTTCACCTGCGCTGTGTATCGGGCACCGTGGCGCGTGGCAGTCGGACGTGGAGAAGACGTCAGAGAAGGAGGGGGTCCCCGCCTCCCGCAGGGACCCCAGGGGGCTGTGCTGCTCCTTCTCCAGCTCCATGTCCAAGCTGGACCCTGTGCTGGAGCCTCCAGAGTACACGCTCCTGGGTGGACACAGCCATCGGGATCAGCGCGGGGTCGGCTAACGCTAAACTACTGGAGGGCTAGTTAGCTAGCTAGCATGAAGCACGATCCCCAATCAGAAATGTTACACTGTCTGTCCTGCTATTTGCCCAGCCTGGCATTGGCCATTTTCTACTTTTTGCCATCCCGTTTCTCTGTAAAGCATGTTTGCGACAGTCTTCTGTAAAAAAAAACGCTATGCAAATAATTGAATTGAATTGCATTTCATGCAGCAACTTTATAATGCGCTGACCAGGAGCGGAATATGCTCACAGTATGTTCCTGTGTGAATGGTTTCTCTGAACAGACGTTTTTAATTTTTCACGCACACGCTGAGATGGTGACGCAGGGGTGTAGCAGTGAAAGAGCAGTCGCTCAGGTCTTACCTGCGCTGTTTTACAGGCAGGGGCGGGGGGTATCCTGTCCTGTCCACCCTGCTGCACATCCTGTCCGTTTCGTCTGCAGGACAGTCCGCTGTGGAGTGCCGGAGTGTTCGCCAGACAAGAGCTCTTGTTTCCTCAGATACCAGGACTTCACTGCACTCTTGACTTCTACGGATGCTTTGCTCGCTACCCTCCCCCCCCCTCTCACACCACACTGTCTATCTTTCTCTTTCATTTCTTGCTCTCTCTCTCACACACACACACATAGTCTCTTTCTCTCTGCCAGACACACACACATACACACACATAGTCTCTTTCTCTCTGCCACACACACACACACACACACAGTCCCTTTTCTCTGCCACACACACACACACACACACAGACTCTCTCTCTCACACACACACACACACACACACAATCTCTTTCTCTCTGCCACACACACACACACACACACACACACACGCACACAGACTCTCTCTCTCACACACACAGACTCTCTCTGCCACACACACACGCACACACATAGTCACTCTCTCTCTGCCACACACACACACACACACACACAGACTCTCTTTGCCACACACAAACACACACACACACACACAGACTCTCTCTCTCTCACACACACACACACACAGATTCTCGCTCACACACACACACACTCTGTCTATATCATTATCACACTCTTTTTTCCCTCTGTCTCACACTGTCTATTTTTCTCTCATTTCTCTCACATACGCACACACACACACACACACACCGTGTCTCTCTCTCATTTCTCTCACATAAGCACACACACAGTTTCTTGTGGGTAAGTGTTGTCTCAGAGGCACTATCTGTCTTTGGTGATCTCTGAAGATTGAGGCAGGTAACGGAACAGCTGCATGCTCGTAAGACTGATCCTACAGAAACCTCAAACTTGAGAGGTAGGGCACACTCAAACACATCCCCCCAGCCTGGTGCAACTGCTCTCTCTCTCTCTCTGTCTCTCTCTCTCTCCCTCCCTCCCAGACCCTTCACTCTCTCTGCCTCAACGTTGGTGCACCTCTGCACCCTGCCAATCCACTGTAGCTCACTTCCTTTTTCTGTGCTACCGCCCAACTGAAAATATTATGAAGTCTCTCCTCTTTTTATCACATTCTGCAGAGCTTGAAATGTTCAGCACAACTCTTATATGAAATGGTCACCTGGATTGCTGGGTTCCCCTGCTATAAACAAATTTGAAACATGAATTTGAAGCGCCGTTTCCTAGAACGATGGGAATCACATGATGTAATTTGAAAAAGCTGCGTGTTGACCGTGGCAGTTATACATCGAGTGTCCATAATTCAAATGGACCGCGAGTAAAAACATATAAGAATATATAAGAAAAAATATAAGAAAGGGGGCCGTACTGATCCAGGAAATAAAAGCATTATGGGCTTCTCTGTCTAAAACGCGTCGTCAGTATGGCATTTATATAAGCCTATTTTAAGTTTCTGCTTGACGCTATTGTGCTAATGTCGATGCTGTTGAGTCATCGCCATCATTCTGGCCGAGATTACTTCTGAGAAAAAAGGGCATCATTGTTATACAAATGCAGGTGGAGGATCTGCGTAGGTCTGAGGCAGTGGTGCTGTCGGATGAGTCTCTGTGCGCGTAATTAGCTGAGTGCTAATGCTCCTCATAACCTCAGCATGTGGCATATATCGACTTCAAGTGGGCCTGAGAGATAGAGAGAGCGCGCGGAGAGAGAGAGAGAGAGAGAGAGAGAGAGAGAGAGAGAGAGAGAGAGAGAGAGAGAGAGAGAGCGAGAGCATGTGTGCATGTGAATCAGACAGGCGTTGAAATAGCTTCTCGTGTGCTTTCCTCTTTTTCATAACGCAGTTCAGTTTAACTGATGCCAACGGCAGTGTTTAAAATGTAATAGGCTTCGGTGAGACCTCCTCTGAGAAACGTTGATTCAATACTTTCACAAGGAACCGAGACAAAATAGATTTTTTTTTTCATGCGTCGGAGAGCCTCTGACCTTTTGTTCTGGGCATTTGCATGAAATCTCATCCATTCACCAAACTGTACAAAGCAGTTCGTCTCAGCTATACGGCGTTCTTCGTGTTTGAGGAACAGCGTTCCTACGTCTTCCTGTCCGTCAGTCATCCCCGCAACAGCAAGACAGCCGCGCCAGCACGTCACTCACACCATCAACAGAAACAGCCATAGCAGCATAAAGGTGTACAACCGATATATTAATGGCATTTGGCAGACGCTCTTATCCAGAGAGACGTACAGTTGATTAGACTAAGCAGGAGACAATCCCCCCTGGAGCAATGCAGGATTAAGGGCCTTGCTCAAGGGCCCAACGGCTGTGCGAATCTTATTGTGCTTATTGGCTTATTGGCTACACCGGGGATCGAACCACTGAACCACCGACCTTGCGGGTCCTGGTCATGTGCCTTAACCACTACGCTACAGGTCGCCCAACAATATTGGTTGCAAGCGGCTTAATTGAATTTTTTATTTTTTCTGATTTTTCCCTTTTTTTCTCCCAATTTAGTACCCAATTGTACCCTCCTCTAATTCAATTCGAGTTAGTGTTAGATACACCGTCCACACCCCGCCCCCTGGCGGGCCGAGGAAGAGCGACACGCCTTCTTCAAGACGTCTCATCTCTCTAATCGTGTCCGTGGTTCCAAGGCGTCCGAAGCGCTTATCGTACGGCGATCAGCTAACCCTGCCAAGACCCTCCCTCTGGAGCGGCGAGCCAACTAATGCCGTTCCACGTGAGCCGAACTTGGCTTTTGGCAGGACCGGGAATCTAACCCCGGTCCCCGGTGTGCAACTGCAGCGAACTGCAACAACAAGTCTGCTGCATCTTAGCCTGTTGCGTCACCGCGGCCCTATTTAATTGAATTTTAATGAACTGAATTCTATTTTGCATTTTACCGTACAAGTCATTCAGACACAGTGAGAGAGAGCATTGCCGTTTTTAAATAGAGAAGAAAATGCTCTGCTTCAGTCCCCAAAATAGGATGGATGTTTGTTTATTTTAGGAATTGTGGATCCAGAAAAAAAGCTTTCTCATCAGCACGTACAGTACATTTCTGCCATGTCTCATTTTTGTGAAGTTTAACTCATTATGAGAGGGAGAGATAGCAAACTATTGAAAGGGGCACAGAGTGGAGTGTCATCAAATTAAAATGAGCCCTCTTGTTCCTTCTGCAGAGGGACGCTTCGAATAGAAGGATCCTCTTATACCTCATTAGGGCACACTCGATGTGCGTGAATCCAGCCTCTCCACAGCGCGGCACACAGCCGGGTAGGAGCGGATACGCAGAGATACTTCTCTTCAGCATGAAAGGAGACAGAATGCCAAACAAATTTCATTTTTTGTGGTCCATCTCCAGCTGTGGAACCCTAGAACTGTGACCACCATTCATCCACCTAACGCCAGCCCTGGCTCCATGAGTCAATAAGCAATAATCTCCAGTTCAAAATATACACACTCATCAAACATTTTTACTTTATTACATCTACTTATTCATGCGATTATCTAATCAGCCAGTCTTGTGGCAGCAGTGCAATGCATACAATCATGTAGATATGGTTCAGGAGCTTCAGTTAATGTCCACATCAACCATCAGAATTGGGAAATTTGATCTAAGTGACTTTGACCCTCGAATGATTGTTGGTGGCGGACAGGGTGGTTTGAGTATCTCAGAAACTGCTGATTTTCACACACACACGTCTCTAAAGATATGGGGTTGATTGCTATGCAATGTTTTCTGAGCACAAAATTGACACAAAACCGGTCCATTGAAATCTGAGGTGAAAGAGGACGTGTCTGGGGGTGTGCAATGTGATTTACAGCAGGCTGGCTTGTTTATTGGGTAACAATGGACCCCCGTGTCACAACAGACCCCGCTCTCCCCTACCCTGCATTGTTCCAGTAAACATCCAGCTCTGTAGAAGGGTTGTAAAATAATGCAAACTGCGGAAGGTGCTCTGGATATCGGTGTCTGCAGAATGCCTGAAGTGTAATGTGAAGAATTCAACATAGTGTAATGTGCACTGCTCAACTGAATTAGCACATATAGTATGCTTCAGTGAAACTGTTCATGTAGAAGTGAGTCTACCGAGGTCCATCAGTATAGTCCTACAGATCCATGTGAATATGAAGACACAGTAAACTATATATCATACAAATTGCAAGATTTATTGTGATGTTTCAATATATCACAAGTACACCACACAGCAAAAACAGATATTTGGTAGGATAAAAATATACATTCCTTACATACAAAATGAATATTTGAAAACCATGAAAAAACAGATTAAAATAAAACACAAAACAATTTACAATAAAATTTCAATAAATGTAAAGCTGTAACGTGATGTATTCCCACATACAACCATAAGCAGTTGAATCTGAAATATTTCTGCTCTCTGTAGTTGCAATGAAAAGTAGGCAACATCATATCAAGTCTGGATTTTGAGGTGAAAATGATCAGTCACAGAGACTTCTCCCTCGATCCAGATCTGGCCGGTTAGAGAAGTGTTTACGCAGGACTCCCCAAAATTTGGATTTCGGGTGTCTGACAGAAACCGGGGCGTTCTGTTTTGCTCTTCCAGCCTCTGGGATTCTGTGGTCTTGAGAAGAGGGTTGTCTGACAAGCTGGGCTGAGCACGATGTGCGGGCGGGAAGGTGTACCGGACCCGTCTGAGGAGCTGGACGTTTGCTCGGGCAGGGCACGCCCTCCTGGTCTGTAACACAGCGCCGGGGGCCCGTCTGGAAGAACAGGGCCTCTTCGTCGGCTCTCTGCGGACTCTGGCTCAGCGTCACGAAGCCGTATGGGGTGGTGACCTTACTGAGGTGTGGCAGGGAGAACGCCGCCCTGGTCACCGGGTCGGGGAAGTCCTGGCCCGCCAGCAACGCGCAGCTCTCATGCCGGTTGTGTGGAAATCTGTTGCTGGTGGGATCTGAGACACTCCGGTGGGCTCTTCGCTCTGGAGGTGGGGAGGAACCGAAACCTGAGGATGAGGAGGCGGAGGAGGAGGAGGAGGAGGAAGAAAGTGAAGTTGACATCGGCCGACAGGGAAGGGATTCCATCTGGTCTTTAGCGTTTCCCCGCGTGAACTCGACCGCTTCTCTGCTTCCCCCTTCACACTGGTTCTCTCTGTCTTTTCCACAGAATCTCAAACCGTCCTGCACTGCTAGGCTGGGGATGGTGAACTGCGGGATCGTGTCGGGCGTCACTACAATGTTGAAGAGGTTATCTTTGCTCGCCCGGTTGTCCAGCCCGAAGGAGCTTCCGAAGGAGCGGGCACTTGCCGTCGCCCACTTCAGTGCTCTGACACCGGCGCTGCTGTGTCTCCGCGCACTGTGCAATTGCGCGTCTTCTGGGGCGCTGAAGGTTCTGGAGACGCTGTTAAAGTTGCAGTTGCCGGCGCTGAAGGTCCGAGTAACTGCAGTATTTCTGTTCATTGTAGCGGAGCTGTCTTTGTGCACTCTGTTAATTGCCGTGTTTGATGGTTCGCATGCTTTAGTGCTGCAGCATCTCTGTTTTATAGCCGCGCCGCTCAGCCCCCACCTTCGAGACCCTTTATCCGTCTCCCACTCTCTTTGACGTGCGTTACTCTCTTTGAGTTGATGACGAAGATCTGCCGGCGGAAATATACCAAGTGTGGACGTCCTTCCCCTGGAATAAACAGGCCTAAGAACTAATAGGTGGCAATTAATTAACAGCGCGATGTTTACATCAACAAAAGGAAAAACAGCAACAAAAAGACAACCTACCCATCCGTTCTCAATAAGGTACTGCTATTGCTATTTTAACCACACGCCACACTTCAGTAAAGTTTTATGGTAACCTGTTTAACTGCAAAATGTAGCCTACCATGATCGGTGAACTTGACAAACGCTATTAACACAAATTTTGTTGTTAATTTGTTCGAAAGTTTATCTTAAGGTCAAAGTTAATGTTAGTCCTGAAAACTGAATATAAAGTTTAAGGGATAGCAGCCCACATGTAAAACAAGCCTAAATGTTATGGAGATTGCTCTCTACTCTGTGAAGATGTACATCTATGGCAGATGTACATAGGCTACATATTAATTCAGTTAGCTAGTTTAGTAGCTACAGTACTGTTAGTATCAGATTCAAGTAAATTGCATTTCCCGCCCACTCAATTGACTCAGTGAATTTCCTAATTGCTTAAGGTGCGTTGGGAAGGACTGATTGGTTTAGTGACGCCAAAACCAGGATACATTTACACCCCATAATGCAACATTCACCTCGATAATTATCTTTGTTGCACCTACGGCGATGTCGACCACCTGCAGCTACACGATTGAGGCAGAGAACCAGGAAAATTCTGAGGTGATTTTAATGTCATACCTTGAGAGAAATATGTACCCGGCTCGCATGGATATTTATTTAGCTTAGTAGTATGCCAATTGTTTCGTGTGTATTTCCCTAGGAGAGTGACCTGCAAAGCTAGCTACCTACTACTAGCTAGCTCGGAGCCGCAGTGCTAATTTTGTTGGCTAGCATAGCAAACTAATTGACATGGTTGTAGCTGTGTTGTGAGGTGCTAGGTACTTCGGAACAGTCGAACGTTACTTGGGCTTTAGTTGCAGCATTTATCAGCGTTAATTGGCCATGCTTGCTAATCTAAAAAAACATCTCTGCATTTTCTGACAGGACAAGGCTGTTGTGAAGAGTGGCTCTGTCCTCAACGCGGTACTCTGTCGTCTTTCGCAGATCTGGCCAGTCCGTTTCGTGGTATGTGGTTGGCGCTGTCTTTGCATCTTACTTTTTGTTCTTAAAGTTATCAGAGCTTCACATATTTAAGTTCCTAAGCCCTCTTCCTGTGGGTCCCAGTTCAAAATGAGTATCTGTTTGTACAAAACATTGTAGTTCACAAACTAGGCCTGCTGTAGTCCTAAACCAACAGTAGACCAATCCACTCGAAAGTCGGCCCTTCCAAGCTGCTTTACAGTAAAGTTCTTTGTACTTTATTGTACCCTGATATTGAATTGAGTTTCTCAATTGAACCCTCAGTTCATGCCCTCTGCTGTGGATATAGTTGGTTAAATGGTTGTGCTGCAGCAGTGTTGAGTGATGGATGGGGAACTGGTCTTGCAATGAATGTTTCTAGGTTTGATTTCCATCTGAGTTGCTTAAGTAAAAAGAAAACCCGCTTTGAAAATGGTTTGGGTGTAAGCCAATGACTAAAAGCGGGAGTTGGTCTGAAATGCGGTAACCGATATGGCCGTCCGTGCCCATCCCTGTCCTATACGCCGAAATGTGAAACGCTTTCGTTTGCTTGCAGATGCGCTCGTTCCGTGGCTTCTGGTGGCTGCTGGGGTTCTCCCCCGCGGAGAAGGACGTCTCGGAGGCGGAGTCGCCCTCGGCCCGGCAGTGCCGCACGGGGAAGAAGCGTCTGCGTCGCGTGACGCGCATCGTCCTGGCCTTCCTGCCCCGTAGGCTGCAGAGCGCGCTGGGCTACCCCGTCTGCACCAGCATCGGCTGCACCGTGTCCCCCGGCGAGTGCCTCACGTGGGATGCAGGGTTTGAAATGTCGGGGTGGGGGGTGGTATTGAGTGTGGGTGTAGGGTGGGCCTTGATAAATTTGTTGCAGCAGTCAAAGTGGAGAAGACCCTGTGACTATGACTATGACTTTGCTGTATATCTTCTGCTGGCTCATGGAGTTCTGCTGTGGGTGTTTTGGGCCTTGCAATTTCCCCTGCCCCTCCTAATTTTGAAATCTTTCTAAATGTATTGCTGTAATGTTCTGCAACTGTTTGTGTGGGTGAGGGAGGTGCTGGAATTGTATTCCTCAAATTTGAGATCTTTCACGGCTGTACACTAATGTGTGTGGGTTTATTTTTTTATTTTTTATTTTTATTTTTTTGGGCGTCACGGCCCTTGGGTTCTGTGTGCAGAAGTGCGAAGCTCTCCCACAAAGCCTTCTGGGAAAGGCAGCAAGAGGAAGCAGGATGATGTTGATGAGGATGAGGACAATAATGAGGAAGGGCAGCCCCTGCAGTCCTGGGTTGAGGTTCTGAACCAGGAGATGGGGGAGGAGGAGGACAACCAGGCTGATCCAGACTACGAGGTCCGAACATGGCTGACTGATTTGTAATGCATGTATGAGGGTTGACTAGGATGATCAGATTTGGGGGTCATACCGATCTCATACCCTCCGGGAAATCAACTGAACAGTTGGTGCTACTGATCGCGTCTTTGTGGGCTGAGTACTACTGGTTTTCCTCCTTTACCTGGGAGTTGGGTGAGAAGTCTGGCCAATCGGTACCAATAATTGTTCAGTTAAAGTACCCAGAAAAGGGAACCAGGGCTGAATTTGGATTCGAGGGCCAGATGGGATGGGATTGCCTGGAATTCGTTCACTTTACCGTTCTGTGTATCGAGTGCCTGGTCTCACTGTGAAATTCACCAATTTAATTTTCCGAAACTGCATGAAATGTGCTGCAAGTAGTTTTAAGCCTTTATTGACTCGATTTGTGGTCCGCAGCCCAGCAGCGTGGGAGAGACTGACAGCGAGGAGTATCACGAGCACAACGACACCGAGAGCGACATAGAAGTGCAGGAGGCCAACGGCTACAGGGAGATAAAGGATCTGCCCGCGGTGCGTCACAGCAGGCCTTTCTGACGGCAGTCGCTAGCCTTGAGTGTCCGGCTCTGTGGGCTGTTCCTGGGCCTGCTTTGTCTCTGCCGCTTTCTTAGGCCTTAGCGACGCATCGTGGTGTCGGCGGCATGACGTGGCCACTTGACATCCATTTCCATTATTCAGTCTGACTGGCCCTTTTGTGGGGGAAGGAAGGCTAATTTGGTCGGGTTCTGCTTGTCATGCCGGACGCCATTTTGTTTTGTTGCAGGAGGCGCCCGCTGAGGCGTAGCTGAAGTGGATGACGTGGGGATCGGGTAGGTGTCTGTGTGTGTCTGTGTGTCATTAACTTTCCTGTGTACAAAGTGGACTGAATGCCTTTCTGTGCTTCATCAGTTTATCTAAGGATTCAAGCCACTGAACCTTTTGTAATCTCGATTGTGAA
The DNA here is from genome assembly GCF_963514075.1 of Conger conger. Taxonomy (NCBI): domain Eukaryota; kingdom Metazoa; phylum Chordata; class Actinopteri; order Anguilliformes; family Congridae; genus Conger; species Conger conger. The sequence goes on along the minus strand of NC_083763.1, from coordinate 11,572,801 downwards.
AGGTAGTCTGCTTAAATCGGCACTATGCAACTTCCCGTCCTGCGGGCCACAATGTTTGCTGGCATTTGCTTCGGCTATGCACTACCCCACCTGTTCACTCTTTTATTTATTTATTTATTTTTAAACCTGCTTTAAGAAGCCAATTTGTTTTAAATGTTGACTAAAGCTTCTTCCTGTCTTCGTTTGCTGTCATTTTAAAGTCTTCATACCGGCTTCTGAAGGTTGTTCTCCAGGGTTGTCCAATCTTATCCAAAAAGCGCTGTGGGAGTAGGTGTCTTGGCTCTGTACTGACCTGATTCTAACTAATCATAGTATTCAAGACCTTACTAGAATCTGGTGCCTTAATGCTGGGTGACCAAAACCTGCATTCACTCTGGCTGTCTTTGGATAAGATTTGGCTTCTCTGGTGTATACCAGTGTGTGCTCATGAGTGTTTCCCTCTTTCAGGTGCTCTCTGGGAAAGATTTGGGTTTCATGCGTGCTCAAGATGTCAGTGTTTTTCCATGTATAAAGAAAATTATAAATAAAGTTTTCCTATTTGAACCTAAAAGCTGTCAGTTATTGGTTGATCTCTGCCTGAACTCCTGTTGGTCAACAGGGCTACAGTTCTAGGCAGCCACTAGAGGTCACTGCATTACTGTGACATTTCTGGTGTATTGGCAATTTTGCTACGGAAGGTCTGACTGAATGTGTCCAGCCAATTTGACGTCCTCATTCCTTAAATAGCTGGGATGTAATTTAAACCTTTCCTAGTGTAATTTAAACCTTTCCTAGTGTAATGCTTTTAGAATGGTCTGTTCAGTTCGCCACAGTACGGGTTCAGATTGGCTTCTGTCTCAATTCACTCATGGGTGGCCCTGTGGTTTGTCAGGGATGTTTGATTCTGTTTTCTGCACTCTATCAATGCAGTAGGTTGGGGTCTCCAACATGTTCTGGAAAGCTGTAGTCTTTATTCTTTCCATGTCAGTGTAGAATTTGAAAATAATGTGGGCAGACCCTTTAGCCAGTCAGTAATCGGGGCCCTTAACTGCACGTGCCCACCAGAACATGGTAGCCCTGCAGGATTTGAGCTTCAGATCCTTGCTATAGACTTTTCCTCATCTATCGTTTTAGTCCTATGGCATATGAACAGCCCCCTGGTCCTGAGCTCATGAAGTTACTTTTTTTAGTTTGTTCTGCCTTGTACTGTGTATAGTTGAGTATTTTTTTAGGTTTTGCCGGTATGCATACAATGAAGATACTAACTTACTGCATTTTAATGCTTGTATGAGCAAAGCTTATTGTCTGCAGTGGAACCCTTGGTCAGTATGCGTTTTTTACATTTTGTGTAGTTGGGGCTATTTACAAAGCTTGCCTAGTTTAGATCTAAATTGTTCCATTAAAGTAAATGAGCTGGCTGCTTGCTGGCAGTGATTGGGGCAGGGAGGTAGTGAATGTATAGTTTTAAAATGGATTTCAGAATGCTAAATGGCTGCCATTTGTGGTGCATTTGTCAAAAGTGTACTGTACAGTTTATCCTTCTCATTCACCCATTCATACAGTGATTGGCTGCCATGCAAGGCACCAGCCAGCTCCTCCCCTGCCGTTGGGGTTAGGCGTCTTGCTCGGGGACACTTCGACACCCCCATGGTGGGTTCGAACCAGCAACCCTCCAACTGCTCTTACCAGCGGGCCAATGTTGCCCCTCATATGTACTAAATTCTTGCCATAAATTATTGGTGCACATAAGCTCTGTTCGCAGGTTGTCCTTGGTAGGAGTCCCCTCTGTGGGGAGTCTTAACTTTCACGGCATCGTCATGAACTTCCCAGGGGACGAGTGTCCTCGAGTCTCAGGGACTCCGCATTCACCTTGGCCCTTTTGTGGATGCATTAAGTGGGTTGATTGTGGTTACTGCGGGCTGAGCCTTGTCCCACATACCGCAGTGAAGTCATGCCCGTCTGCATTAATTGCATAATGTGGATTTGTGCCCTGGGTGCCATAATGTGGGACTTTACCCCTCCTCGCAAGCTGTCCTGTGGGACCGCAGTTTAAGCCGGGGACTTGAGGGTAGAATGCGCGGTGTGGATTAAGTCATCGTTTGCGAAGGGGCGGGCTAATTCTATCTTTCCCAGAGGGTCCAAAGTGTGCCGTTTTGCGTTAATGAGCTGTAAATAGTGGGGCTTTTTGGGTTTGAGAGCACGTATGGGGGTAGAACGGGTGTGCTAACGCTAAAAAGGTGAGAGTGACAGGTGTTGCCCTGGTTACCGTTCGGATCTGGCCAATGGGAAGTCTGTTGTCATCTGACGGTCAGGCTGGCTTGTCTTCTTCCTTTAGGGATTTTGAGGACGTCATGACCATGTCAGTTGTGCTCTGGTTGCCCGTGTTGACGGCAACTTCGTCCTAACGTCACTCCGTGTGCGCTGTTTTAACCTTGCCCCAGGATTCAGAGCGTGTTCTGTCACATAGCGGGTTCCCAAAGCCGGGCGTGGACTTGTGTGTTCTGATGTAATGTCACAAAAACTGTGTACTCTATTATACATTCATATTGTCTTAGCAGTATTCAAGATAAGACGGAGCAGTATTTGTAATTCACATAAACTTCTTGTACTTCGATAAAAGGAATATTTTTTATTAATGTCAATCGTGTTTTGGCCACTTATTCATTGTTTTTATTCGACTTTATTCTGTTTTTGATTGTTTTGATGCTGTGACTCTTTCCTGTAATTCTTGTTATTGTCTTCTGCTCTAAACTGCCTTTGGGTGTTAAAAAGCACTTTTCATAAAATATTATTATTGTTTTTGTTGACTATTAGAATTATTGTTAACCCTGAAGCCACAAGTTATTATACTACCCTCTTTAGGAGTTCTGCTATGGACGATGTGCACCGGTTTACGATTTAACCAGTCAGCAGGGCGTCCATTTTGTGGGCTACTAAAGTTGAGTTGAGTATCCATTACAGAATCAACAGATCTCCAGCTCTCTCATTGCAAAATGGCTTCCAAATAAATTTTCCCAGTGTAGAAATGAAAAAAAGTATGTGTATATTCACGTTTAGCTTGCGGCCTAGTGGCTGGAAATTCAAGGTCTCCGTCTCTGTTTTGCTATGCGCAAGCGTGCGTCTCTCTGAGCTGCTACGCGCGGGACATGTTGTTCAGTGTCTGTCCAGAGCCGACGCACTTGTGAGGAAGCCTGTTTTTTGCTCGTGCCTCGCGCTGTGCGTTAGCACGTGTTAGCGAGCGGTAGAGTACAGGTGCTCCTCGTGCACGTGGTCTTGAAGGCCCTTCCCCCCCCCCCCATCCTCCCACACACCATTAACTGCATTACACCAACACTAAACTGATTATGCCTGGGCTGTTTGGAGACTGCTTGCCCACTGACCCACCAGATTAATGCCCCCTGTTTTTTTTAAAACATTCCGATTGGCTCATGAATATGTGCATGCTGATGAGTTGTGGCTGCTGTGAATATCATTTTGGTTTTTGTTTTTTTATTTTTTTTCAGCTGGAAGGATTTGCTGGCGATTGAAATGAGTCAGTTCACATTCCACCCCCACATACACATTTCAGATGAAGGCTGAGGACTGCGTGTCCCACTTTTTGGCACTTACGTTGTGGGCACGGGTGGTGGGATTGGCTGAAATGATTGATTGGGGAGTGTGGGCTCCCTTAGTGCCAGCCCACCACCGCTGCAGTTTCCTCAGTGAGTCTCTTTGTGGCAGTCCTACAGTGAGTAATCCCTACTTACACACCACTCCTCATAACAAACTCCTCGTGATAACACACACACACTCACTGATCACTTTATTAGGTAGACCTGCACACCAGCTTGTTAATGCAAATAGTCAGCCAATCGTGGTAGCAACTAAATGCATGAAAGCATTTGGTCAAGAGGTTCAGCTGTTTTTCAGACCGAATGTCAGAATGGGGAAGAAATGGGATCTAAGTGACTTTGACTCTGGAATAATTGTTGGTGCCAGACAGGGCGGTTTGAGTATCTCAAACTGCTGATCTTTTCTGATTTTCACACACAACAGTCTCTAGAGTTTGTAGAGAATGGTGCAATAAACAAAGAACATCCAGTGAGCAGCAGTTCTGCGGGCAGAAATGCGTTCTTAATGAGACAGGTCAGAGGAGAAGGGCCAGACTAGTCAAAGCTGACAGGAAGATGACTAATAAAAATAAGCACACATTACAACAGTTCAGAGCGTCTCTGAACACACAATGTGTCAAACCTCTAAGTGGATAGGCTAGAGCAGGAGAAGACGTAAGTCTAAGAAAATAAGTCCAAGAAATACCTAATAAAGTGCTCACCAAGTGTACATACTGTATGTACACACACACAAGCAACATAAGACTGCTTATTTGCATATGTGCATACTACTACTAATGTTACACATTTTTTAATAAAAAGTGAAGGGGGTAGAGCTAATCACTATAGCGACTATATGTTCACTCTGCAGGTGAGGAGGTGTGTGGATATGGAGTACGTACTGGCACTGACCACATCCCAAATGTCCAAAAGCGTGTAAGAGCCGGAACCTAATTTGCCTTTGGTTAGGCACTCTGAGGAGAGACAAACAAATCAGCGACGGCCATTTTATGGAAGTGGCACCACACAATGCGTCATCATCTGCAAACGAGAGATGAACGCTTGTTAGCATGTCTGTTTGTACTGGTGTTTTATTTTCTACATAAATTGTTATTCAAAGACTTTTATCAGACTGACAGCTCGCTTACGGAATCTCTTGTCGTTGAGTAATGCTTTTCCTGCAGACGTTTGTTCCGTCTCGGAATAGATTTCTCCTGCAGCGCTCCGAATGGAACAAGGCGTGACCTTGCGAGGAACTGCAGAAGTGAGAGACAGCGTGAAATGGAGAAAGTTGTTGTTTTGTTTTGATTTTTCATGAGGTTAGCGAGGGACACAGCGAGAATACAAAAACGAGAGCTAGTTTGTCAGGACAGGTCGCCGAGGGCAGGGGGGGTGGACTCAGTTCTGGGGGGTCTCTTGTCCCTCTGGGGGTCTTCTAAAGGGTGGACTCCACTTCACAAAGTGTGAAATGAGCGTGGACAGGTATAGATGCCTGGGAGTGCTGCCTGGTTTACAGAGGGAGGTTTTAACAGCGTTTGTCTCCGGTTTTCCAGACGAAGGACACACGTTTGACACTTGCAGGTAATGGTGATGTAGCGTCCTTGCAGGGGGGATGCTAATTGAGTGACAGAATGTGAAATGTCTTCAGTGCAGTGGGGTTGTAGGTGGCAGTAGGGGGCCTCGGTACTGCAGTGTTTCTGTGTGTTTGGTGTCCGCAGTCGTGCGCCGAGGAGACACTGAGAGGAGCCGAGGAAGAAACCGCATTGATTTTTGTTTCCGTGTTCAGACCGTGTCCCCGCCCCGACCTCCAGGTTGGCGGCCGGCTGTGTGGCTGGCCTTGAGTGTCCTCGTCCTGGGGTGTCTCGCCGCTCTCCCCCGTCGCCTTGGCAGCGCGCTCTGCGCTGGTCAGCAGATCCTGACCGTGTCCGGTGCTCGCTGTCACCTTGACGACGCGGCGGGAGGTCTGACCCGCTGCCAAATCCCCTCCGTCTGACCTGCAGGTCATTAAACTGCTGCGTTGCACAACTTCCTGCGAACTTGAGAAACGTCCCCGTGCAGGAAGGCCGGGGAGCAGGCTCTCGTGGCCCTGAGACCGGTCCGTTCCCCTGAGATCGCGCGCTAGCGCCCCCTGCTGTCGCCTGGCCCGTTGCGCTGGACTGCAGATCAGAGAAAGAGAGAAGGACAGGGTACTGCAGGGAGCTGTGCTCCATCTTCAGGTCGCACTCGCATTTGCACTTGGTCACATTTGCGTACACTTCCATTTGCAGCTAATAGCATGTCGGTACTCTTGCATTTGCACCTTGGCACATTTGGTCGCACTTGCATTTGTACTTAGTCGCATTTGGTCACACTCATTTGCACTTGGTTGCATTTAGTTACACTCACATTTGCACTTGGTTGCATTTAGTTACACTCATTTGCACTTGGTTGCATTTAGTTACACTCACATTTGCACTTAATTACATTTGCTTGCCCTCACATGCGCACTCAGTCGCATTTGCTTAAACTAGCGTTTGCCCATCGTCGCATTCACTTGCACTTTCCATTTGTACTAAGTTGCATTTGCTTACGCTCACTCTCGTGAGTACACTAGCACACACTCGCTGGCGCACACTCGCACACTCACTCACCCTCTCTCACATATTCACCGGCACTGGCACACACTCTCAGGCTCAGTCTGAAACCCCTCCAGGTGCCTCTCTCTGGCCTGTCCTTCACCTGATCTACAGAGCGTGGGCGGGTGGAAACAAAATGGCAGTCAACCCTGACCCAGTCAATCAGGAGTCACTTAACATCAGTGAACTGACAAAGAGAGGGGAGACTGAGTGCTACTTTAGTGTATTGGGAAGTGTATCTGGAAATACACACACACACACATACACACACACTTACTGTTGCACTCTTCTGTGTAGTCATACACACACACGCACACACACACACACACACACACTTACTGTTGCACTCTTCTGTGTACTCATACACACACATGCACACACACAAACCCACACACACACACACACACACTCACCTGCACTTAATATCGCACTCTTATGTGTGTGCGCACACACACACAGTCTCACACACACACTCATACACTCACCTGCACTTACTGTCACACTCTTAGGTGCGCACACACACACACACACACACACACACACACACACGCACAGTGTCTGGCAGATGGGTAATAAAAGTGTCTGAGGGAGAAAATATTCAGGTCTATGCAATGAGGTGATAATTTTCCGCCGCTAATGAAGCGAATGTGTTGCAGAGTAATTACACCCTGGCATCATAACTCCTGCTCCCCTCGCACAGTCTGAGCCGCGACACACCTCAGGCCCCTCACCTTTACCCCGTCACATTTAATTAAGATTAAAACCCGTCTGTCTGCCAGGAGGACAGCTTGACAGATTGCTGCAGACAGTCATTCTGTTTGGGCTATGAAATCCGGATTTTTCGTAGATATATATACCTACGTGTTTAGCATGATTTACTACTAGTGACATTTTTTTCTTGGATATATCCACGTTGGCAAGCCGGGACGTTTGAAATGAATTCAGTCTGGAAACGGGGTTAAAATCTGGGACAAAGCCTTTCTGGAGCAGTGTGGAATGCCCGTGCCATTTGAGAGTTTTTCGATAAGGGGGATTTTGTGTGTGTGTGTGTGTGTGTGTGTGTGTGTGTGTGTGTGTGTGTGTGTGTGTGTGTGTGTGTGTGACGGTTCCGTGTGATTCCGTGCCCATTGGAGTCCTCATCGCGTGACCCTCCCTCGAGACGTCGGAGCCCTCGGTGTCGCTCCGACAGAATTTAGCATTTTTGTGGAGCTGTCACCCACAGCAGTGTGCCTGTGTGCGTCTGGTCGCCGGGGGAACGCTTTGTGCGAAGTGAGACGGTTAGACTGGGTAATCAGGACGGTGGCTCTCCCATGAGGAGGGGTGTCTGGGTGAGTGAGTTTGGGGTGGTGCAGGTTTCCCAGACGATGGTTGCCAGGTTGCGAGCACCCACGGCTGATGCTAAAGAGACTTTCGGAGCACAGTCAGTGTCAGTACATCTCTCTGTCTGTCAGTCTGTGGCAGTGTGAACCAGATGGTCAATGCCCCCCCCCCCCCCCCCCCCCCAGCTGCCCCTGCGCTCCTGTCTGACAATGCCCCCAATGCCCCCCCCCCCCCCCCCAAAAAAAAGAAGAAGACTGTTGCCCTCCTCTGAATATGTATGTATAGATATTTAATTGGTGTCAAAGCAAGTATTGATGCCCAAATCAGAGC
>NC_083763.1:11519967-11562467 GCF_963514075.1 Conger conger | reverse complement strand
AAACCTGTGCCAATTCCTGTACTTGTTTAATTACCTCTGCTGTTGCACTTGATCTGGCCTTTTGTATTGAAGTAATGAGCTAAAGCTGTAGTCTGTATACCTTTGGGGAAAACGTCAATACAGGAGTATAAGAAAGGACTGGTACTGCGTCTTATATCATCCAGTACTTCCGAAGGTTGAGGTCGTAGTGTTGGTTTTAAGTGTAAGTGGTATCGACGCGTGAAAAGGAAATCTTACATTCAGCTGTTTTTGTAAGCACTGATGGAAGTCACCTGTGTCTGCCCCTTGCTTGGGCACTTTTCTTTATTTCAACATTATGCTTGAATTCAATAATATAAGAATTTTTTTATTTTTGCTAAGTTGGCTTCCTGACCATTCCCTTATGGATTTATTCTCATTTTCAGTGGTGAATAATAACAGTAATAATTATCCATTTCATGTACAGAGTGCTTTTCGTGGTACTCCAAGACACTTTCTATAAAAAGGCATGCAAGAATGCAATTCAGTGGGAAAAAAAAAAGAGAAAAAGAGAAGTTTTCTTTTTGACGCTTCGCTGCAGGAGTGACACTGTGTTGGCGCATAAAGCTCTTTAGAAAACCGAGCCAGAATAACTAGTGAGGACCGAACCCAGCGTGCGCACCGGCTCCCCAGTACTGGAGCTGTACCCCCCCCCCCTGTTCTGCCCCATTAATATTTCATTCCGGACCGCATGAATGGCAGACATCACAGGGCTTTATGCGGGAGGCGGTGGGGAAGGAGATCAGTGACGGACCGCTCCTTCCTGTCCCGGCTCCATCTGCGGGGCGGGGTCCTGACAGCTCGAGTAGGGGAGGTGCTCCCATTGGGCGTTCCGCCTGTCAATCACGCCGCCCGCTCCGTTTCATGTGCGCGCTGTCGGAGACGGGATCCGCCGCCGTCCGTCTGGGAAGAGACCACGCGGGCCACTCCCAAAACCTATGCCTTCCTTTTCAGTTTAGAGACGGGGAAAGAAGTGCGTTCGTCGTTATTAGGCTCGTTAGTAGAGTGTCATGCTCCGTTTCGACTGCTCAAGCGCACTCTCGTGGAAAACAGGTTCCCGAGACGTGTCGCAGAGCGTGCTTTAATGTGGCCTGCGCTAGAGTGCTGTTACTTCACCTGGGCATACCGCTCCTCTGGAGATGCTCATGAAATGATCCACATCGCTGCAAAAAGCCTGTCTTAACACTTTCAGTCTTGTAATGAGACTTGAAATGTTATTTGAGTTGAGTAGCTTGTTTTAATTCACTGTTTCCTTGACAAGTTCATTTTTCTTACCCCATTGGCGAATATTGAAATAAGTCAATATGTTTTGTTATTCAGCAAAACAGTCATCACAAAAAGATTTCTAAGTATAAGTATTTTTTTGACTGATTTGGCTTGCAAACCTCAGGGCCAGAGCCGGTAACACTTTATCATAATGATCCCTTATAAGTCATTTATAAGTTATTAGTTGCTGATGAACTAATCATTAACAAATTATTTAAAATGAATTTGTCAATGATAATACATAATTTGTTGTTATATAATAGATAATGTTATAAATCATGAACTAATCATGAATATAGCATATGTAAATGATTAGTAAACAATTGGGTATCTTTCATGTTGAATAAAGATATTGGTATGGTGTGACTTTACCCGTCTGTAAATGAATCCAAACACATTTTCAAAAGGAGATCTGATGTTGCCATCGAACAGGGAGCCAGTGTTGATCTCCTCAGCAGTGAGACAGTGCTGATTAAGATGAGTCTGAATGTGGATGCTCCCTATGCTACTGTATTCCCTTACGCAATGCAAACCGAAGCCATGAGTCTTTACCCTCCCTCTTCATAAAAACTGCACATTTTCCCTCTTTGAAGGAAGTCTATACATTGTGTGTGTCAACGTGTCTGTGTGTGTGTGTGTGTGTGTGTGTAGGTGTGTGTCTGCATGTGGGTCCACATCTGCATGCGTGTGTGTGTGTGTGTGTGTGTGTGTGTGTGTGTGTGTGGGTCCACATCTGAGTGCGCGTGTGTGCGTGTGTGTGTGTGCGTATGTGTAGGTGTGTGTCTGCGTGTGGGTCCACACCTGCATGCGTGTGCGTGCATGTGTGTGTGTGTGTGTGTGTGTGTGTGTGTGGGTCCACATCTGAGTGCCCGTGTGTGCGTGTGTGTGTGTGTGTGTGCGCGTGTGTGTGTGTGTGTGTGTGTGGGTCCACATCTGAGTGCGCGTGTGTGCGTGTGTGTGTGTGCGTATGTGTAGGTGTGTGTCTGCGTGTGGGTCCACACCTGCATGCGTGTGCGTGCATGTGTGTGTGTGTGTGTGTGTGTGTGTGTGTGTGTGTGTGTGGGTCCACATCTGAGTGCCCGTGTGTGCGTGTGTGTGTGTGTGTGTGTGTGTGTGTGTGATTTTTTGGACTCACACACTGTTACCTAGCAGTGGCTACGCTACAGATACACATTCAATTTTATTCCTGATGATCGTTTTTCTTTTCGGCGCAGCCGTTCTTCAAGCATATATAATACCAAATCAAACACAGCAGCTGCTCCCTTCGGTATCTATAGGACTGAGCCTTACGTAAGTGCGCGGTCTGTCCCCGCGTTCGGCGCTCTCGGTCGGGCACTCTGCCGTTCTGTCTCTACCGCTGTCAGCCTCCCCGCGCTCGCTGAAGAGCCCTGTTCTGCTGACCCTTCACCGGGCGCTGATTGTACATAATTACAGGCTGAGCGGAATCCACAAAGCAACTCTCAACTGCGGGAATATTTTTAAGTGCGTGAGTGCATGTTAACGCATTGCGTCTGAAAGGGGGACCGCGGTGATGTAACGCTGGCACACTGTACCGAGTGAACTCGTTTCATCTTCGGAAACGTTCTTCGCAAAGGGCGTTCTGGAGACTTAACGGTGGAATGCTAATGGTGTTTTATGTTTTCTCCGGAACAACTTTTTACATACAACCCATCTGTACAGCTGGATGTTTTATGAAGCAGGCATAAGTGCTTTTCCCAAGGGTACAACTGCACTGCCCTATGTAGGTTTCATAGGTTTGAGTTATGAAGGTTAGATTTATTATGAGCCTCATTGATGGCTTTATTCTGATTAGGTTTTTGTGTTTGTTCTGCTTTAACTTTAACATATTTACACACACACACACACACACATCCACACGCACACACACACACACACACATCCACACGCACACACACACACATCCACACGCACACACACACACACACACACACACACACATCCACACGCACAAACCCCCCCCCCCCCCCCCACACACACACACACATCCACCCACATCCGCATCCACATCCACATGCACAAACCCCACACACACACACACACATACACACACACACACACACACACACTCTGACAGCCCTCCCACTGTTAGTGACAGATGGCCTCATATATAGGGCTCACTCGTTAACTGTAAGGGTGTGCAACAGCAGCGGAACTTCACACTCCACTTTCTAACCCTTCTGACAAGAGTACTTACGCCCTCACCCCTGGCAACCGTGTTCAGATTCAATCTGCAAACTTCGCCACCGCACCTTTCCCGAATCGCCTTCAGGAGGGAGGCTCACCGCAGCCCCCTCCGTGTGAAGATCACGACGACGCGGTGCTGGATGGGAAAAAGAGAGAGCCGTTTCTCCTCCTTGTTATGCTAGCTAGCTCCAGGCTCCTCCTGTAACTGTGAGACCGGGGGAATAGACGGGGGAAGGAAAGCGGCGGAGTTGCGCTGTACTCCTGTCCAAACTTATGCAACTCGGCAGCCTCTGCGGAGGGGGACGGAAGGGGGGGGTTACGTAAGCGCTGGCGGGCACGGAGACGGGAGCGGGGAGCACGGAGACGGGAGCGGGGAGACGGGAGCGGGGAGACGGGAGCGGCCTTTCGCTGCTGTCAGAGCCCGTATGCAGGGGTGCGGGCGGAGGGGCTCTCAATCTCATAAATAAATGAAAGTGAGAAGTGAGACCCGGTACTGTAACAGTATTACATTGTTATCCTTTCATTTCCTTGCCTTGCCGGTCCCGTCTCTGAAAGGAATTGGCAATTCGGGCGTCCGGGCTGCAGAGGAGCTATAACCCCCCCACCCCCCCGCCCCGCCCTGCCCTGTGACAGTTTGACAGCAGTGATGGTGTGTAAATGCCTCTGGCTCTATGCACCACCCCTGATCCCCTGAGCCATCTTACCTAACCCCCCAACACCCCCCCCCCCCCCCCCCACACGATGCACAGCCATCTCCAGCAAGTGCGTGCCTACAGTGTGAGTGTGCGAATCAGTGCGGCTCAATGCCAATGTTCATCACCAGTACGCGCTAACGCTAACGCAACCCAAAAAACCTCAGACCTTAGTCGGCGAGGGCGTGTCATTTCCTGTCTGAGACCCGCGCGGCTCGGGCCGAGATCACACGGACGTTGTTGTGCGCCAGGAAGCGCACGGACGGGCGCCCTACTGTTCGGCCGAGTCTTCAGATCTCCCGTAAGAACAGCCAATTAGGCAGGGGCCGGCGTCCCGCCCCCCGCGGCGGGCTCATGTACATGCGGCTCGTTAGCGGCACAAAACCGGGACCGCCGGGCGCGTCCGCCGGGCGCTTAGCGACGTGTTTGTGTTCCGCCGGTTGGCTGTGTAATTAGGCTTACGCTGTCTTCTGCTGTCTTCTGCCGCAGACATCGGGTCCGTCTCTTCATCGGTACAGAATATTTTGTTCTGTTCGCTGTTTTGGCCTCTTCGCCAGTACAGGTTATTTGCTTCCGTTTATGTGACTAGCGCAGCCATGAATTTCACTTGTAAACTGCTAGGTGGGTGACTGCAATAAAATAAAGTGAAACTGTACCTGAAAGTGCAACCTGTACAGTAGTGTAAATACAGCATTTTGGGATGCTATTGATAAACGTATGTCACCGGAATGTGTATTCGACATGTGAAATTGACCCATACATTGTGAAGTATTGCAATATATTGTATTTTTTATTTCAATATATTGCAGTATATTCTGTTTACAAAAGGGAATATTCCGGAGTTATATTGTGCTTGGTGTCTTGCTCGCATGCGTGTGTGTTCTCACACACACACACACACACACACACACACACACACACACACACCTCCTCTCAGTAAAACTACTGCTACATATCTCTACCTGTCAGTCCGCGACAGAGAAGCACATTCATGTTGACGAAGAGCCGGTCACGGATTGCGTTATCTCACACTTACAGGCCTGTGGGGGCCTCCTGGTCTCACAAAGAGCATCATGGGATACCTATGTCACCGTGATTATATACCTGTGAATGCACATCCACATATATACATTTAAACGCAACACTTTCCCCTGGATAGCAACTCCTTGACAGTACATTCAAACGTGCTCTGCGATTGTTTTGTGATCTTCAATGAGTCTCCGTTTCTAAGACAACTCCCGCCACTCTGACGGTGGCTAAACAGGCTAATCCGAATGTAAAAGATGGATAATCCGCCCGCTATCGAGTCCACCTCCAGTCGCCGTCTCTGCGTGAATCTGCATAAGGTGTGGGTGGCCTTTGTGTAGGCTCCCCGCTCCCTGTGAATAGCCACTGCGGTGATGTAAACATGTAAACCATGACCGAAATGAAACGGCATTGTTCAGCTCGCCTACAGAGCCGCACGCAAACGCCGCGTTTACATTGAGCAGGTTCCGTTTTGATTCTGACATCCGCTCACCATTAACTCTCAGCTCTTGAAGCGTGTGTGGGCAGAACCACCCCCGCCCCCCAAACCGATGTTTAAATTGAATTTTCCATTTTGTTTCATTAACCAAGCTATAGATGCATTGCGTTCGTGTTCTAGAAACTGAGGCTATTTTAGCTGGAGATGGATTTGTGTGAGCCTGTTACAGGTGCTGTTGGATGTAAATGTGTGTGAAATCATTTGTTGGAGGGTTCGAATTAAAACAATTAGTGGTGAACAGTTAGTGGTATACAAAGCATGGGGGGTATTCCACAAAGCAGAATTACTGAGTTTAGCTGGATAACTGCACTCACTAAAACCAGGAACAGCTCTTTTTTACTTCAGTCCATGTTCCAGATTTGGGAGGGTTCTGGGTTTTACTCAGTGCAGTTATCCAGCTCAGTCGGGAATCCTGCTTTGTAAACCCAGGCCCGGATGACTGACAAACAGAACTCTACTAAATTTGGGTTGCTGTTATCATGCGCCCTATGGAATGTCGGCTGCCCTACACTACACTCCCCTCCGTCCCCTGTAACGCTGTTTTTCTTCTTCTCCCCGGTCTCAAGTGAGCGGCGGCCATTTTGTATTCTCCGGGGCTCGGCCTCCTCCGGGGCGGTAAAGCCTTTCTCCACGCTCGAGATCTGTGGACCGCTGCGCATTAGCTGCCCATTCAACCGTCGTCTCTGAAGGGGGAGACGGGTAATTAATCCGCCTCTGTGTGTTTCTGCGCGCGAGACTGCCTTTAGATTCCATATTTATTATTAACTGCCTCTATTTCAGCCTGTATATGACCCCACTACCCCCCCCCCCCACCACCACACATTACACCCCCGCTCCCTCGACCTTCCCCTGCTACCCCAGGGAATGACAAAGCCAATATACTCCTCATTTCATGCACAAATAGTGTGCATATTGGGAATAGACATACGTTTAATGCCTGCATCTGAAATTCTGGCGGTATTAGCAGAGTCATGTGCATCGTCCCCAGCATGGCTTTCCCCTCCTTCCTGCTTCTCATAATTGAGCTCTTGTCGCATATGCCGGTGTGATTCAACGCCCAATAATGTCATTTCCTCTGCTGCCTACGTCCAATGCCACGCTTCAGCACCCACTCCCACCTCACTTAAGCGTGTAATTTACTGAAATTTAAAAAATTAAATCTTAATTTTTATGGTTGTTGTCGGAAGGGTTTTAGAAAAGCACGGTGTAAATTTTCCCCGGGTTGCAGTCTCCTCTCTCTCTCCTTGCCTGTGTGCTTTAAGGACACACGGCACTTTACCTCAGGTTTTCTTTCAATGGGGCTTCATCTGTTGCAGTAAAGATAACGTGATGGAGTGTACAGGGAAAGCTAATCATGGTAAATTACCCTGCAATATGACGGCTTAGTGCTGTATGTGCCATAGCAACTTATGTCATGTAAGAAGCGCACACACACGCAGACACACGTACACGTAAGAAGCGCACACACACACGCAGACACACACACACGTATACCCACAGAGCGCACATGTACACACAGCACATATGCACACCAATACACACATACACACACAGAGCACCCATGTACACACATACACACACACACCACGCATGCACACCCATTCTCCCTCACACGTACACACTCTCACAGAGCACATACACACAGCCCATACACACACGCACACACGTACACACACACACAGAACACACGCACACACGTACACACACACACAGAAAACTGTAAAATGGCGGTTGTTTGTGCTTGTCTATTTTCAGGTTTCAGTTCTCTTCACCCCAGCAGGGCGTCTTGTGCTGCACCCATCCTACACACATGACTGCAGAGACCTGACGTCTTTACCTGTCAGCTCTGCACAGCAGCTAACATCTCCGCAGAACGGTCCCCACCACCGCTAACGATGCGCTAACGTGCTAACGCACTCTGCAGCAGCCTGAGTGGTGATCTCAGATGACGCTCATCCTCGCGGTAACCTCCGAGGAGCTGTTGCTCATAATGAAAAAGAGGGGAATATTTTTTCTTTGACTTTTTTTGGTGTTTTTCCTGATTTGGCTAGGCACTGAAACTTGTTACGCTCTCATTAGCCGCCGAGGGACGGGTCTATGTAGACGATCAACGTCAAGGATGTTGCGTAAATACACCCACATGCACTCCCTCATAAATCACACGCAGATGCACGTACACTTACACGCACACACACACTCCCTCATAAATCAGGACAGAGTTAGAGTAGCCCTACACACACACACGCTTGCAAACACACACACACACACATACACGTGCCCACAGACACACTCTGACACACACAGGCACACACACTCATGCATGCATCAATTCACACACACTTACACACACACACACACACACACACACACACACACTCACACTTACACACACACACACACACTCACACTTACAGACACACACACACCCACACACACACAGAGCACAGGGCGTGTTGTCGGTTGGCGGTGTTAGAGAAACGGCACGCATCAGAGCGGCCAGTGGGCTGGGGAGCCGCTAACCGCCGCGGACAGCTCTGATTTGCGGCCGCTGGCATCGCTCCTCCCGCGCATCACAGAGCTCATTAAAGCTCCGGTCGGGGCGCAAACAGAGACGGACGTGCCTGTCGCCGGGGAATCGCCTCTGCCTCCCCCACCGCCAAACCCTCCTCCCCCACCCCGCACCCCGCTCGGCTTCATGCTGCTTTAACATGCGCAATCGGCCGAAAATCGGGTGAACTGATCTGTGGACAATGCCGATTTCCGCCAGCTCATGATTTATGTGTCTTCGCTGAGGGTGAAATTACATTAGCGTCATTTAGCACACACTCTTACACAGATCATATATCCTATTTTTATTCTCTTTTTTTGTTGCTTTTACGTAGTGTACATTTTACAATATACAGAGCCACGTTGAATGTATAGTTTGGTTCGCTGGCAGATTTGTGGAGATGACAGGCAGAGGAGAGGGGACAGGCACATGTTGCCTGGTGATATAACTAAATTGGTTCAATATACTGCGGCAATTCAAGTCAAGTGCTTTGCTCAAGGTAACAACGGCAGTGTCCTATTTAGGAATTGAACCTGCAAGCTTTAGGTTAGCAGTCCCTAACCATTACACTGCGCTCTCCACACTAAAGGCACCTTTACTGGACTATAAAAGGCTGCAGCTGCTGCAGTCACACGCTGCCAGACTCTTAGCCTTTTGAAATGTAGTTTAATGTTTTTTTTAATGTTTTTTTTTAATTCAACATCAGCTTTCTAGAACTCCATCGCCTTTCAATTAAAGTGATTGTTACATCAGCATCAGAATGCTCCGTTGTGAATTTGCTGCTAAGAACGTTCCAATCGCATTGTGATGTCACACCTTTAAAGGGTTAAAGGAGCCCGTCCTCCATAATGCATTTGTCAAAGGTGTCTATTACGCCTGACAGTGACAAAGGTCTGATGTTTTTCTTGTGCGGCAGAGGGTAGTGCATTCATCTTGCCAGACGCGGGATGATCAGTCCATCGACGGTTGGAGCTCGGAGCAGGAGCCTTGGTAAGAGATTGATTAGCTCCCGTTGAGGACTGCGAGAGTGTGCGCATGCGATGCGCTAGCTAATACGGCCGGCTTGAGAGCACTCCGAGGATTATAACAACAACGAGACCTCCGCAAAGCTACATCACTGTTAGAGAATGGAAGTTAATTTAACGTGTCTCAAGATGCCATTCCAGTTGAAATGAAAAGGCAGTGAAGATCGATGGTGTTGTTCCTGCCTTGCACGCATACGTATGTTGTGTATGTTAAAGTAATGAAACCCAACACGGCAGAGTTCAGTGTGAGCAGAACAATTATGGATTATTAGAACTATGGATCTTTCTTATCAGTTTGAGGATCTTAATGTCTTCAGAAGTCTTTGCGAAAATATAAAAGACACAGGCTAATAAAAAATATATACATAAAGGAGATGAGTAGTCTCGGTTTCCTCTCACAGAAGGTTTTTCAACATTTATAATGTGTTTTAATGTCCTTAATATGTGCTCCATAGGGTTTACCAGACACTTAAAATAACATTTCTGGCCATTAAATAGTCATTTGCATGTGATAGCAGAGAGATATCCTGAATGATTCTCATACTGTGGCTCAATCTGGAGGTGTAGCCACACCAGCGAGCTACATCTCGCCTGCAGAGCTCAAACCCACACTCTGTTTCTCACACACACACACACACACACACACACACACACACACACTCTCTGCACTGTGTCTGGGCCTGCTGTTAGGCTGGGGTGGGCCGTGAGGTGCATATTAAACAATAACTCTCTATATTTCACATACACACACACTTACACTTATACACTAACACATACACACACACACACACACACACACACACACACACACACTCTGCACTGTGTCTGGGCCTGCTGTTATGCTGGGGTGGGCCGTGAGGTGCATATTAAACAATAACTCTCTGTATATTTCACATACACACTTACACGTATACACTAACACACTCACGCACATACGCACACACAGACACACACTCTCTGCACTGTGTCTGGGCCTGCTGTTATGCTGGGGTGGGCTGTGAGGTGCATATTAAACAATAACTCTCTGTATATTTCACATACACACTTACACGTATACACTAACACACTCACGCACACACAAACACACACACACACACACACGGTTACACACTCTTGCTCTCTCTCTCTCTCTCTCTCTCTCTCTCTCTCACACACCCACACATACTCACACACACACACACACCCACACTTAAACTATAATCACTCAGTTTAATTACAGTGTAATCATTTAGCAGATGCAGTCAGAAAAAGTGTAGTGGAAAAAGTTTACTTTAATGCGTCTCAGGAATACAAATACGCAGCATCACCGAGAAGGTGCCGAAGCCCCGTTTCTAATCAATAAGTGTAACTTTAGCTGAACAGACCAATAACTGCTGTTGTAAACAGAGGCTAATAAAACTGTAGAGAGAACCTTTTGCACAGCTAAAACAACAACACTAGAATCCCAAAGGGAAAGAATGAAGAAAAATAATAGTTCGAGATGGTCAAGGTAGCCTCAGGAAGAATATGTTGAAGACATGTTTAAACACATTTGTAGCTACAATATATTTTAATAAGGATCCACAGAAAAGGCATTTATTTGCGTGTGGGTCCAGGACATAGTCAGTGTGGGAGCCAGGGCACTGCGGAAGCAGGTAGCTGGCAGCACACCTGAATTCGGTCGGTGAGAAATGAGATGCACTTGCAGATGGTTCCCCAGGAGAGGTGGATATAAGATGCCGCTAAATCAACTGTGTGTGTGTGTGTGTGTTGGCAGAAGGTGAACTCTTTAGCCATGTTATATCAGCAGGCCGTTTCCTTCTTGCCACCTTACATTGGGGATGTGTGTGTGTGTGTGTGTGTGTGTGTGTGTGTGTGTGTGTGTGTGTGTAGCAGTTCACAAGTCAGGCTCGCACAGACAGTCGGGGGAAGACCCTTCACCTGCAGCTCACCAGGTGGATTAATTGACCAGTGGGTGGGAGCACTGGTGCATAGTGAGAAGCGATCATCTCGGCTCATTAAAGCCCTCCCAACCCCGCTTAGCGATAAACCCGTTTGTGTTCTGCCCCGTAGGGCTGTCAGTCACCCTGGGCTCTGGCACAGTGTGGATTCTAACCTCCTGAGACCTGGCAGAATTTTTATTTTTTATTTTATTATAATGTGCCTTGTAGTGTAGGTTTCAGCGTGGAAGGATATATGGTCCTTGAGATTAAGAACCATGTCCCCTACAGTGGACACAAATAATTGCATTGTCTAAGGAGGTTAATATCAGACTGTTGTGGCTCATCCGTGCCCTAGAGCAGTGTCTTAACAGGGTGAGTCAACCGGCAGCCCTCAAACCTGTGCTTATGAGGGCGGATTGTGTTTATGAGGTCAGTCTGGTTGCATGATTTATTTTGGTTTGCAGAACAGCGCCTGGTGACGGGTCACCCACGGGTCAGGGCTTGCAGACAGCGCCCTGCCGCTGAACAGGGCCGATTTCGGGTGCGACAAACGAAGGTCGCGCTCTGACCGCGCCTGAAAACGAGTTGCACATTTTACCCTTCTCTTGCGTGCCGCGAAAACAGATTAGATGTCTGACATTTGGAAAGACCTGCCAAATGTGCAAATTAACCGGCCTGCAGGGCGGCATGGGATATGTAGTTTGGGTGGTGTGCTTTCTCTCATGGATAAGAGTAATCTACAAATCATATGTAAATGTTTAACTTACATAATAACTAATTGTTTACGAATGATTTACGTATGATTTATTCATGATTAGTTCATAGCTTGCACATGACTTGCAACACGTCTATATGCATACAATTAAATACAAATGTATTTAAATCATTTGTCAATGATTAGTTCATCGTTAACTAATAACTTATAAATCACTAATAAGGGATCATGTGTTCCCTGCACAAGTTGTGCAGTGATATAACTGGGTTCTCACTGTAAACGGGTTCTCACTAATGCTAGCTGTGGAGACCCTGACCTCAGGCCAGCACAGACAGCGCAGCGCCTAGGCTCCGCAAACTACCTCTTTATCTGTAGGAAATTAGACGTGGGGGGAAAATTGCAGACGAACGTCGAAGCGAACGAATGTAGTGTTACTTGTCAGCCGGGCCAATTTAATAACGCCTTGCTGCAGCCCCAGGAGAGTAATCAGTCTGTCACCCACATTCTGGAAATTAGCATTTTCAACCCAGTGTGGGAGTCCTCTTGAGGTTTGTGTCGGCGTGAATTATTAGCCAAATACGTGTAATTACCTGCTGTGTCACCAATCATGTTCGCTCCGCTAATGTGAAAGCGATGCTAAAGTACGCGGAGCGGTGCACCTAAACACCAACAGAGCGCCTGGCACAGGACTCCTCTCTCCTGCGACCTTTTGCATAACTGCTGCAAGTCTGTTTGGCACTGCGTTCATTTATCAAGCCTTTTTTTTTTTCTCTCCCCCCCCCGCTCCCTGATTGCTTTCCCGAGAGAGCGCCGTTCTGTGGAAAATTGGGTAATTTATATTACGACTGCCATTTAACAGACCCCCGCCGGGGCTGTCTGCACATTTGTTTAAGTTCAATTTGTCATCCTCGCAACGGCATTCGAAGCCTGCAAACATTTGCGATTTGAAAAAATACTTGAACTAAGAACCTGGTTTCAGTGGGTCTTTGCGCTCATCTCAGCTTGTTTTACTTCCCAGACTGAGGCTGCAGGGCCTGCAAGGTATGACACGGTATTCAGGGACAAATTTAGGTCTTCTCAGAATCATTTGGGGTACAGTACATTAAAATAGGACATCTGGTCACCCTAAGTTTGGCCTTTCACTTACCCTGGATGGCACTACAACATCAACCTCTTCATCTACTAGCTGGCAAGGAAGAGATGGGTTCTCCAGATTTTCTAAAGGAAGAAACTGCATACCCAACATACAGACCAACTGCCCCAGTCCTAAAATCGTCAAGGATATGTCAGCAGTATAGATAGAGTCCATCCCTACTGAAGCCAGCTGTTGGTCCATTTGCTGTACATTTCCTGGACTGCTGCAATGTCCTCCTTGCTGGCCTCCCTGCCTCCGCCATCAGACCTGTACAGTTCCAACACCCAAACGTCAGCTTCTCAGGGAATGTGTTAAAGTTCTTACCAACACCTTTCGTGTTCAAATCATTATATGAGATATGCGTTGAGGTGACCAATGCAGAACAAAGTGAAAAAATACTATTATCACCTCTCATGGTGTGCCTGTATCCTCGCCTTTTAAAGCCACCATCTTTGCAGTCTCACAAAAACTCTCTCCTGCAGGCTGATCTACACTACCCTGCTGAAAAAAACAGCTCAAGCTAGGTTTTGAAACACCTGGTCACTGGTTGACCAGTTCAGACCAGCTCCATACTCAACATGGTTTGACCAGCTCAAGCTATGTTTCTAAACAGCTGGTAGCTCATAATTTCAAGATGCTCATAGCTGGATTTTACACTAGGCTATTGTACCACAATGATGTGGCACAAGCTTGTCAAATCATGAATAATTTAACGTGCTGTCACAGAAGTCTCAACACAATGTGTACCTTTAAAACAAAATGAAAGATAAACAGCGAATGAGCGATATCAGCGGTAAATAACCCAATTAAGTCATTTTACAGTGCGTAACCTCAGTCTGTTTGACATACCCACTCCCACTGTTAGATTGTGTCTGAAAATATGCCTGTATGTGCCTGATATAGCCTTCCTCGGCAAATCCTTTCAGTTTGTAAAACTCCAAAAGTAGTGAAACACGCTGTCATCTCATTTTTTCTTGGCTGGGAAGATGTTTTTTTTTTTCTTCTCTTTTTGGACGCCTTCATATATCATCTTTGGTTGACTGTTCTGTCTGCAGCTGACAATACCGTGATTTCATTCTCCGAGTTGATTGATTGGATCTGCGGTACGAAAGGTGCGAATGCATTTGTGTTCGCGTGTAAATGGAAAATTCAAATCAGCGACGGGCTGATGAAGTGACTGTGGCATGCGAAGGGACCGTCCTTTAAAATTAGCTGTTCAAAAACAGTCACTGTTTGTATAAATTGTGAAATGTAAAAATGCTGAGATGACAGGTGGTCTGAACAGAACATACGGAGCCAAACTTGAGTTCCTTCATGCTCCTCTCTGTTCAAATACTTTCTCTGGAGATGAGATTTGTTCTCTGTTCCCTGCCGGAGGTGTGTAATTTGGCAGGTTTTTTTTTTGTAAAGACAATGTGATGCTGTCTTGCGCCTTTGTGAGCGGGGACAGAGTTCAAATGGATATGCCACTCAAACGCGGCTTTCTGGACGCCGCTGACCCGCTCTGCAAGGCAAGGGACCGTCTCTAAAGTGCAGACCCGCACCGTCCCAGCATCAGGGTCTCAGGGTAACAGCCTTGACCTGCACCTATAGTATTGGTGCAGACTGCTGTGTACCAGAGCTGAGCTGGTGGAATGGAAAATATGTGGCATTTAATCATTTATGTGCGCTCGCACTGGCCAAAGAACATTTTAATATTTCATTTATTTATACCAAGCTCTGAATGTACACAGTTAGAGAGAGAATAAAAAATGTATGAGATATGGAACTGAATTTGAGGACATTAAATAGAACGTGCTGATATATGCAGTATGTACATATACATTATGCTATATGGAATGGACCTGGATGAAATAGATATGTGAAAAACCTTTATAGGAAATAACTAATTTAGATGCCATAGTAATTTGAAAATGATCCCTGATTACTGATAATAAGCCATGTTACTATCCACAATATAATCATACATCAGACATTTGTTCTGAATCCTGAAAATTGACAGTAATATGCAGCAATTGTATTGGTGTCTAAAGGGTTAATGTTTTCTGAAAATGTATATTAGTCATATCTTATAAAATACACACATTGTGCTCTTTGAATCGGAGATTGATTGTTAATGTGGTTAAATATAAATGTATAGTAATGACTAATTAGTTACATTTAACTACATGACATCCTCTTGTTCCTGTCATAATAAGTGTAATTTTGTGATTCACACACACACACAGGCAAACACATGCAGTTACACACATGCAAACACATCCAGTCACATACAGGCAAACACATGCAGTCACACACAGGCTAACACATGCAGTCACATGCAGTCACACACAGGCAAACACATGCAGTCACACACAGGCTAACACATGCATACACCCATACAGTCACACACACACGCATCCATACAGTCACACACACACGTACACAAACAAACACACATACACACATACGCACATCGACACACATACAGACACGGACTCACGCACGCACACACACACACACACACACATGCACACACACAGAGACGGACTCACACACAGAAACACACACACTCACACCCACACACATAGACACACACACAGACACGGACTCACGCACACACATGCACACAGACAGACACAAACACACATAGACACACACACACAGACACACACTCACACACACGCACACACAGACACACACAGACACGCACTCACACAGACACACGCGCGCACACGCACACACACGCACACACACACACACACATTCACGCACAGACACACACACACAGACACACACACACATAGACACACACGCACACACACGCATTCACGCACAGAGACACACACACACACACACACGCACGCACACACACCCATATGCGTGTGTTTATTTATTTTTGTAGATATGCTTTCCCACCCACGCAGCTTGTTCACTGAGCTGAGCCCTGGGCTGAAGCCCCTCCCTTCCCCCGCACTGCAGCCAGTCAGACGCGAGCTCCCCTGCAGGGCTTAACCTGGGTCCTGTGTGGACCCCTCCGTTTCTCTCTCTCTCTCCATCTCTCTCATACCTCTCTCTCTGTTTTTTTCTCTCTCTCTCTCCTTCTCTCTCACCCCTCTCCCTCTGTTTTTCTCTCTCCCTTCATCTCGCTCACCCATCTCCCTCCGTTTCTCTCTCTCCCTCTCCCTCTATCTCTCTCACCCCCTCCCTCTGTTTTTCTCTCTCCCTTCATCTCGCTCACCCCTCCCTCCTTTTCTCTCTCCCTCCATCTCTCTCACCCCTCTCCCTCTGTTTTTCTCTCTCCCTTCATCTCGCTCACCCATCTCCCTCCGTTTCTCTCTCTCCCTCTCCCTCTATCTCTCTCACCCCCTCCCTCTGTTTTTCTCTCTCCCTTCATCTCGCTCACCCCTCTCCCTCCTTTTCTCTCTCCCTCCATCTCTCTCACTCCCTCCGTTTATCTCTCTCCCTCCATCTATCTCACCCCTCTCCCTCTGTTTTTCTCTCTCCCTCCTTCTCTCTCACCCCTCTCCCTCCGTTTCCCTCTCTCCCTCCATCTCTCTCACTTCTCTGTTTCTCTCTGTTTCTCTCTCCTTTCCTCTCTCCATCTGTTTCTCTCTCCCTCCATCTCTCATCCCTCTCCCTCTGTTTCTCTCTCTCCCTCTGTTTCTCTCTCTTCCTCCATCTCTCTCACTCCTTGTTTCTCTCTCCCTCCATCTCTCTCATTCTTCTCTCTCCGTTTCTCTCCATCTCCCTCCCTCACCCTATTGCTTTTTCCTCCCACTATCTCTCTCTCTCTGTAAGGGTGTAAGGGGCTGCTCTGTGGGTACTTGGCAGGCAAAGAGGCTATCTATTGCTTTTTCATCTTTGTCCCTCTTTCTCTCTCTCTCTCTCTGTCTCTCTCTCTCTGTCTCACCCCCTGTCCTGTAATGTTGGTTCACATGCTGATCCTGTGGGGTTGCCAGTCTGCTGATCCCTCATGTGCGGTCAGTCAGGGGGGGAATTGGTAGGGCTCCGTGGTCTGTGGGTGCAGGGTATTTCAGGAGGGTATCTCCCTTGCAGGCAAAGAAGCTCCAATTTGCGTCACGTCATACCTCCAGCACACACCCCCTCCCGTGAATCCGTATCAGAGCTCCCTGTTCAAAATGTCACCGGCTCCAGATGTGTGTTCACTCCCATCAGGGCAGGGGGTGTCTCTGTGCAGTACCCTAAATGCTGTGCGGGGGACATTAACCCACGTCTGAGAGTCAGGGCTGTGGGGGGCTGCACGGGGAACGGGGGGCTGTGGGGGGCTGTGGGGGGGGGGCGGGGGACTGCGGGGGACTGCGGGGGGGAGCAGGGCGGGCGGGGGGGAACGTGGGGGAGCGGGGCGGGCGGGGGGGAACGTGGGGGAGCAGGGCGGCTGGGCGCTGCGACTGAGCTGCAGTCGTTCCTGCCAGCGCAGGAAGTGACACGCTGTGGGAACAGGTGCAGTTTGCTGCGCCCTGCAGGCAGTACGGACGTGTGGGTGGGGGGAGAGGAGAGGGATGCAACGGAGGAAGGTAGAAATATGAGAGAGAGGGAAGGGGGGAGACGGGGATGTGATGTCAGGAGGGCTCAGGGTGTTGTGCAGGGGCCTGTTCTACAGGGCAGGATTACTGAGTTAGCCAGATAACTGCACTGAGTAAGACCTGGATCCAACCTAAGGTGAGCAGGTGAGGAAGAGGAGAGAGAGGTGAGGAAGATGATGAGACACAGAGAGGTGATGAAGAGGATGAGAGAGAGAGATGTGATGAAGAGGATGAGGCAAAGAGAGGTGATGAAGATGAGACCCAGAGAGGTGAGGAAGAGGATGATACAGAGAGAGGTGATGAAGAGGAGGAGGCACAGAGAGGTGATGAAGAGGATGAGACAGGTAAGGATGAAGATGAGACACGCAAGGACCAGGCCGGGCCACTGAAGACAGGAACAGTACGTACAAGCCTGCACTGTTTCTGCACTCTAACTTAATCTTCATCCCGCGTCGATTCTTTCATGTGACAGAAACACGGCATTGATCTGAGACCCACACAGACCACTCTGCTCTGAATAATGTAATCGCATCGGAGAAATTACACCAACTACGCTTAATGTACAAAGCACTGCATCCATTATTAATTCTGAACAAAAATAATTGGTGGGCAGAAACCTGGTACAGCTTACCGTGCTTGTGAGGCCTCACCGTAGATAGCAGAGCCTGAGGAAGATCAGGTCTGCCGAGGAGAGCTGGCAGCAGTGGGAAGGATTGCATGTCAGCATGATATAATTGCCTCTTTAAAACTCATACTTCCCCTATCTCATTCTCTCATTCACTCCATCTCTCATTCTGTTTAATCTGTGCGACTTCTGCTGAAACGTCTGTTCCTGAGTGTCTATGGGGAGTGTGTATGTGTGTGTGTGTGTTTGTGTGTTGTGTTACCCTGGCTTATCTGTAGCTTATTGTATTGTTGGATAAAGATTTGTTCTAGCACCTTATGTGGAAAGGCATCTCAAATTTGTATAGGTCCGTGTGTGTGTGTGTGTGTGTGTGTGTGTGTTGTGTTACCCTGGCTTATCTGTAGCTTATTGTATTGTTGGATAAAGATTTGTTCTAGCACCTTATGTGGAAAGGCATCTCAAATTTGTATAGGTCCGTGTGTGTGTGTGTGGGGGTGTGTGTGTGTGTTCCGGGACATTAATATGCTATCAGTGCATACGAGATGATAAAAATTCAGGCAATAAGGAGTCTGAACAATGGTGCTGTCTGCCACTGTGTCTATCCATTACGCAGACCGCACCGGGGATCAGAAAGAATAGGTTTATGCAGCACACGTTTGAATGGCCTGACGGTGATTAATAGCTGCTGAATTGACATAAACCGCAGCTTTGCATTGTGGGACAGTGTGGGAGCTCGGAGTGGGGTGCGGCCGCTTTTCCATGGCCCAGAGCAAGGGGAGGAGTGAGGAAAGCCTGTGGGACGTCCCGCTTAGGGATCAGAGTGGAGTAGGTGACCTTCTCCCTCGGTCCCGCTGCACCCCTTCAAAGTACAGTAGCACACCTCGGGGATCTGTGTCTCACTAAATCAGTGCCCCATGGTTACCGAAAAAAGGAAACACCCAGCACTCTGCTTTGGAATGTTTTTTCAGTTCTAATGTTTTTTCAGTTTCTAAGTTTCTAAGTTCTAAGAACCCCATTGCTTTCAATTACTGGTAGTGATTGTTACATCAGCATTAGAATGTTCAACTAAGAATGTTCTAATCACGTATTTGTGACCTCACAGCCTGTAGTCCATTACTCGTAACCTGGAAGGTTGGTGGTTCAAGTCCCGATGTAGCCACAGTAAGATTCACACAGCTGTTGGGCCCTTGAGCAAGGCCCTTAACTCGCAATGCTCCAGAGAGGATTGTCCCCTGCTTAGGCTAATCAACTGTAAGTCGCTTTGGATAATATTGTCAGCGAAATATAATAACAAATTATTATTATTAAAGGGTACAGACACGTGGCAAACAGAGGGCGCTTGTGTTCCATGTTCTTCCCTGCTGCTCTCACAGGTTGCAGATAGTGATGCAGTGCTACTCTAAAGACACACTCTGTGACTAAACAGCATGACGAGGGGTGAAAACTCGCACTGTCCTGCCATGAAAACACGGCATTTCCCGTTTCCTTATTCCTTATGCCTGGAATTTGCAGAAATGAACTGTAAATATGATAGTTATATTATTCATAAGCGTCTGTCTTATGAAGTTACAGCTTTTCCATGGCCATCTCTTACCGTGAAACCCAGATCCTGGCTTCTGAAGAGGAACAGTGATGCGTACCATGCATAATTCTCAGGAATACATTTTGGTCCTCTCTCCCCTGTGTATAATCTTGCTCTCGCCTCCTCTCCACCGTCGTTGTGTTTTACTCTCGTAGTGTGTCACAATTCTGAAGGTCTGCCCTTCCTTTTTCTGTTAAAAAGCACAAAGCAGCCAGAGCCTTGTTTTGGTGGCGGTATGGTGCAGGGGCATGCGGAGTGAAATTTTGGGTAAAAGGGAGTGTGAGAGTAATATGTCCAACCGAAGGAAAAATGCAGTCGCATTTGTGACACATCGCTACGCAACTACACATTTTACATCTGTACTCTATTTGTTAAGAGGTAGAGTAAACCACGTCCTCAGGAATAATGATGTCCTTTTCATAACCCTCTGCTTACTGCCCGGACCCCCCCCCCCGTTAACACTTCTGGTCCCTCCGCGCACTTGTGAGAGGATCCCTAAGACCGTTGTCTGTCAGCAGAGCGAGTTGTGAAGCTAAGCGGCCAGAGAGACGGAGAGGGAGCCAAAGCAGAAACACAGAGCGGCTCCAGTGAGCAGCAGCCAGGCTCGCGCGCACACACACACACACACTCCGGCACACACACACACAGAGACCGCATGCACACAGTAGCCTTCCACCGCTGTCTTCTGGGAACAGCTGTCTCTGCAGCTCTCCCGGAGACTACCCTCAGGCTGAATTTTGGAAGACAAAGGAAGGTGGTGTGGAGGATTTAGAGTTTTTTTTTTTTTTGGGGGGGGGGTTGCACGTGTGTGTGTGTTGTGCAGGTAGAAGCAGCGGGACGCCCACACCAGAGAGGCAGTGAGTAAAGGGGAGGGGGGAGTGTGTGTTGGGTGGGTGGGGTGGGGGGGGTGAGAGAGAGAGATTTGTGCGCTGAGCTCGGCTGCCGATACCAATAGCGGAGCGCTTCGCGAGGGAGGCAGAACGGAGGAAGCTGGCTCGCAGAGCGGTTCTGCTCCTACACCTGCTCGCTCAGACGAGACGGGACGGACCCACGGACCCGGGACGCACGGACGCACCGAGAGGGGGGCGCCGACGCGGACCCAGATGTGCGGAGACAGAGGCTGCCCACCCGAATTCAGCCGCAGGTGAGCCCTCTCACTCAGGACGCGTGTGTACTCTCCCCCGTTCCGTTCCTCCACTTTAATGCAGGGGTACGACCTGACCGGCCAGGTGCAGAGACGCGTTAGGGGGGGCAGAGACAGGGGCAGGCTGCGGGCTTCAGGGGAGAGGGAAGAGGGGGGTGGCAGCCGAGGAGAAGGGCTGTGCAGCCAGGACACCTGTGAACAAGCCCACGGTCTCCACCTGTTTGAGGCGGCTGTTCTGAAGCGGTGCCATCCCCCGCGCCTCTCGACGGAGGTGTCCGGGGCCGGCTCGCTTCCCCCCACCCGCGGTGCTCCTGGTCACCCTCACTGGTGGTGCTCCTGGTCACCCTCACTGGTGGTGCTCCTGGTCACCCTCACCGGTGGTGCTCCTGGTCACCCTCTCCGTAAATTAGCAGACTTAATTATCCCGGCCGTCGCTGGGAGAAGGAGCCGCATTCTCGCGCCGATCGCGGGCGAACGCTAAACGGTGAGACGCTGCGCTGCCCTGTCCCGCGTGCCCCCCACGCGCTACCTTTCGCCCCTCGGGCTCCTCCCCGATCCCCCGTCGCTACGGGACACCCGAAACTCCGTGGGAGGCTTGCTTTACGTCCCCCGGGGGTGGTGTGAGGAAGGACTGGAGAGGGGAACAGGATACGGGGGGGGGGGGAGAAAAATAACTTTCTACTTCCAACCTTGTTCTGCCTCCAATCATCCGCAATGATTTCTCCATTTAATTTTGGCGTCTATATTGTGTTTCTCTCAGCTTTCCCTGAGGAATGCTTAAGTAGCGATGTCGGAAAAGGCTTCTTTTACAGTCGCTGCTGGAATGAATTCAGTGGTTGATGCCTGCTTCAAAAAGCATTTTCAGTTCACAGTAATCCTATGGGGGAGTGCAGTAAGCCTTTTACCCTGTCTGCAGCTATACAGATGTTACGAGCCTTTGCTGTGGCTATAAACCTGTCCTCAGTGCTCAGGCGTGATGTTGGAGCTCTAGTTAAGAGTCTGCTTCAAAGGCGGATGCTTTCGCTGGTTTGCAGTACGGTTTTATGAAAAGCTGTAAAAAAGCAGAACACTTTCTAACGTGAAGGGGCAGCAGCCTACTAACGCTGAGTTGTGGAGATCTGAGGATATGGGGAGCGCTACTGCGCTTTGGAGTGGCTAGAGCAGATCAGTGCTGTTTGTGTGCTTTTGGAGGCTTTTTTTGTGCCTATAATAGGACTACACTGTGAGTGTAACCAGAGTATAACTGTATAGTGCTGTATAGTGAGCTAGCCAGACAAGGACAGAGCTACAGAATTCCTACAGTAGAATAGTTACGTTAGTCAGCTACAGAGTAGGCACAATATAACATTGCTGTTGGTCAGCTACATAATACACACAAAAAATGACTGTCTTAACAAACAATTTAGTCTTATAATAAAACTTAAGATCTTATTTAATGTTTTGCTCTCAAGTAGAAAATATTAGCCGGTTTTGCTTGGAGTAAAATTTCTCCCACCATTAAGCAAATCTAGTCAAACTGTTTTACCTGACTGGAAATATTTAGTCTTATTTCGCAAAAATATGATTTTTAAGTCACAATATAAGACTAAAATATGTCTTTTTTGGGTTTTTGCAGTGTAGCCAGCGTAATACAGTGCTGTTGGTCAGCAGTAGACTGTGCTGTCAGGATACTAATCCTGGTTTGGACAGGAGATACTCAGTGCTTCTCCTCTGGTCTGAACAGAATGTCCAGTCCCTGTGCGCCTGTTAACGTCTCTTGTCCTTCCTCTGAGGGTTTATCCACCGAAACCCTTTACTTTTCCACTTCAGCTGAGATGAAATCACAGTGAACATTGCTGTGTCTGTAGAATGCTCGGCAGCATGTGGCAGTACCATGCAGAAAAATATTTATTTTTTCTGCTCACTTCCCTGGTGTAAAATCCAGCTATGACCATCTTGAAATTACCGGCTACCATCTGTTTCAAAACCTACAAATCATGAGCTGGTCTCAACTGGTCAACCAATTACCAGCTGTTTCAAAATCTAGCTTAATTAAGCTTTTTTTTTTCAGCAGGGTTCGTTTGAGTTTTCTGCCATTTCTTTCCTGTGAAACCGCATTCTATTTTTCTGACTGTGTACTCGAAGTCACAAAGAGGGGCTTGCTGACAGGAATCTTTTTTTTTTTTTTTGTGGTCGATCCAATACATGTCATTGGCAGAAAAGGGCTGGTTCTTTGTGTCTTCCTTCGGTGCTCTGATGAGCTGTCACTCTGCAGTAGAATCAAGGCTTCTCGTGAAGCCTTTCAGCTTTCGTGTGTTTCTTCTGTTTCTTCCGCGCTTAAGAGAGCGAGAGAGAGAGATAAAGGGAGGTTGTTTATATTTCATATGTTGAATTGTAGTTTATATACACTGTAATGTTTTTGTGAAGCTTTGCCAACAGATATATTGACATACCATGTCATGCAAATGAAGCATTTTTAAGTGAACTGAACTGAGAGAGACAGAGTCACTTAGAGGGAAAGACAACGGGAAAGAGAGAGAGAGTGACAAAGACAGAGAGAGACAGAAGTCAATGATATGAGAGCATTCTGCACCTTGCTGTAGCTGTCGCTGTGCTGCTGTGGGTCCAGGAGACGCAAAGAGCGCCCCGTCAGCTGAGAATCAAGAGCGCAGCGCTAGGACAGACCCGCGAGGGGCACCAGATCCACCCGTACCCTGCACTTCACCACCACGTTCAGCACGCGCGATAACTAACAACACAACCTATCGAGACAAATACCATGACTAATTGTTGTTATTGGTTGTGCGTGTGCTGAACGGTTTTGCAGCATGCTAAAGGAGGCCATTTGAGTCCGACTGAGAGAAGAAGTCCATTTTGAGGTCTTCGGGAACTGCGCCCATAAATCGGGGATGACAACTGCCCAGCTGTTGACCCGGGTGCGGTTTAACAGATGAAGGTCGCCGAATCACGCGCTACGTCAGATCTTTACTCTGCATAATCCTGCATTAATTACCTCATCCGGAGGCGTCCATATAAAAAACTGGGGTAAGAAAGAAAGTAAAAACAGTAAGGTGGTATTATTAAAGTCTGAGAGCTGCCGCAGACAAACAATGCCTTCCCCCCCCACGCCCCCACCACTGCGGAGGTTTAATCTTGCGTTCCGTGTCCAGCAGCTTAGCGGTCCTGTGTGTCTGACTCACGCGGGGAGGCACGCGGACACAGGTGGCCGAGAGAGTTCATAATCTTCCGCCTCCACTTCGCCTCGCTCCCATCGTCTCCTTTCCTGGCGCGCGCCCTCGTGCCGAAAGCGTCTCGAGTGCAGACCGGACTAATCTTTTTATATTGTTGTTGTACACGAGTGTGTCTGGCCCGGGAAATTTGGCAACTAGTCGGGCGGCCTCTAAGCCGATAAGCGCGACGACTTCCTCGGTCTCGACAGGTCCGTGTTCCTGGTTTGCTGGAAAGGGGGCGATGGCGGGGGTGTCCAATTTCAGGCCTCTAATTTTATCCCAATGTAGATTTGTATTCCGGCCAGTCCCTCAATAATTAATTTCACTTAATGATCAGCTTAGTCAAACAAGCAACTAGCTGCCCTCTCCACTGTCCCCTCGTGTACTAGATTTGAAGGCCTCTGGTATTTGATTACCCGTCATTGGATCTACCCAAGCTTCCTGATGAACGTCAGCAGCTGGTATTCCATTAATTGAATTTTTAATGTTTGCTGAAAATAGATTTCACAAGTTGGAAATATCAAGCCCTTCCTGGTGGAGGCTTATGTAAGGTCTCGACGGTTGTGTAACTTCAATTACACTCCTGGTTTAATGCAACGAGAGATTGTTTGGTTATTGCTGGTCGGAAGCCCTCCGCAATTTAATTATTTCACATAAAGACGAACAAAAAAAAAAGATAGCATGGAATGAATGATAGAACTACTGAGCTTTGCTTTAATTCGCAAATTTATATCCTTCAAATGTTCAGCTTCCAGAATGTTTCACTGGAATTAATCAAAATAATACTTTTCTCAAATTATAAATGTATTTAATTGCCAAAAATTGTCACAAACATTCACACTTCTGTTTCCTGGTTATAGTCCATGAGCCAGACCCTATCATGGCCACATAGCTTTCTATGTGCTATTACTTGTTTTTTTCATCCCAAAATCATAATTTGTTTTTCATATTTTTCATCAGTTTTCAATTGAAACTCACATAATAGAATCATCCAACATTATTGGTTCCGTGCTGATAGTCTGCTGTCTTCAGTTCAGACCACACATTTTTGTCGACTGGCTACTAATCTGAAGACTAAAATTGGCATTGCGAAACAATTTGTGGTTTGCTGGTTGATTTATGCGTGGCACCGTTTGCAGAAAGATCAATTTGCAGCCAAGTTTGAGCTTCCTGGCAGAGGGAACCAGGTTCTTGGCCAAAATGTCTTGATACTTCACTGTGTTTTCAATGACCTTATCAAGAGCCCCAGCACCAGGAGATACAAAACAACCTCATAACATCTTAGACCCACCACCTGACTGTATGTTCAATGTTTTCTTTTTCTTCTTCAACATAAGGGTTGGGCGGCACGGATGGTGCAGTGGGTAGCACTGCCGCCTCACAGCAAGGAGGTCCTGGGTTCGAATCCCCGTCGGCCGGGGCCTCTCCGACCGGAGTTTGCATGTTCTCCCCGTGTCTGCGTGGGTTTCCTCCCACAGTCCAAAGACATGCAGGTTAGGCTGATTGGAGAGTCTAAATTGCCCATAGGTATGAGTGTGTGAGTGAATGGTGTGTGTGCCCTGCGATGGACTGGCAACCTGTCCAGGGTGTATTCCTGCCTTTCGCCCAATGTATGCTGGGATAGGCTCCAGCCCCCCTGCGACCCTGTTCAGGATAAGCGGGTTAAGATAATGGATGGATGGATGGAACATAAGGGTAATTTTTGTTGACTCCATAACCACTGCTTGTGCCTGGCCAGAATGGCAAACGTTGGCCTCATCTGAACACAAAATCAGGTGATAATAATGGCGACATACAGTATGTCTTTTATTTGAGTAAGTTTAATAGTCTAGAACAGCGGTACCCAACCGTGCTCCTGGAGATCTACCATCCCGTGGGGTTTCATTTCAATCCTAATTTGGCACATCTGTCTCTACTAATTAGCAGCTCAATGAGATCTCTAGCTGTTGAATGAGGCTTGCTTCATCAGCGTTAGAGTGAAAACCTACTGGATGGTACATCTCCAGGAAAAGTACTGGCTATCACTGGTCTAGAAGAATACAATTTCCGCTTCTTTTTTAGTCCACAGTATAGCTCATTACCTGTACTATTTTTTTAAATTTTTTTATGCCACCTTCTGTGCTTTTCAAGGGTGTGAATATTTTTAGAGAGCACGGCATCTCCTCTTGAGGTAGCGGTCGTACCAAGGATGGCCTGTCTGGAGTAGTGATTGATTCTCCTGCACAATCGGTGCGTACGGACACCTCCAGAAGGGAATTCCTGAATTCCGGTGGGTACCATGCAACACATCCCCATTGCAATTAGGGGCAGTCTGTGAATACCCATCTGAGTTTCCAAGCCACATCTCCGTCAAGGTTACTCTTACATACAGATATACTGTTCATACAGATGTATGGTTAGCTGAATGGACCAGACTTATTACACTGTTGGAAAGAGAGGTTTGTTACTCTCTGGTTCACTATTGGTCAGTTCTGGTCTACATGCTGAGATGATTCTAGAGACTGAGTGTGCACTAGGTTAAATCCTTATGCTATCACGTTCCCCAAAACTCCAAAAACTCCACCCTCAGGACCCGACCCACACCATGGATCAGGCCCCCATACGGTTGTCTGCTGTGCCTGTTCATAAAATTTGCTCTTGTCTTCATGTGCACATTGTGGAAGTATTACATTACATTTTGACACGTAGCAGAGCGTTTTACACAGACTACCAAATGAAGTTAATCAGATAGCATTTTGACATACGATCCAGCTGGATATGGTGTTACTGAAGAAAATCAGGTCAAGCACCTTTCTCAAGGGTACATCTGTGGTGCACTATACCATCTGTTGACACACCGGAACACACTGTCAACGCACACCTGGAGTGTCGGTAAATCTGCCGTCTCCGGTGACCAAATTAAAATCGCCAACATCTGCGGCGTTATCATCGTGTTATCTGCGGTGTCAAAATCAAACTCACACGAACAGTGGAGGGTTACATTGAAACCTGTCATCTAAAACACTGTGTATAGGGAAATCTGGATTAACATGTTTTCATAACATTGCGACCAATGGATTTGCCACTTAAGTGAGCAATGCATAAAAGCACTAGCTATCTCTTAAATAACCGAACACTTGCAGCGCAGGTAAACCTGTTGTCTCCGGCGACAGAATCAACTTCTCACATTCCCTGCCTCTTCTGTTTGAAAGCACAAAGATCATACCATAAATCCGGGGGCTGCTCTGCCTTGAAAAATCAATAACTATCATTTCTCACGGCAGATAGAACAGATGGCCTGAAAGTGCGGAGCGAGATATAATACGCTTCACGGCGAGACTGCGAGGGGAAAAAACGGAAACGTGGAGCGATTCCCATTTCATTCCCCCCGCAGCTCGGTGAGGAATAACAGAGCTGATAATTGAATACGGCAGCTGCTTCAAAAGCCAAAGTTAATTAATGCGCGGAGAAAGGGTATCGAAACATAAAGACGATGGCGTAAAAAAGAAGGATATCTCTCCCAGTATCGAACGAGCTCGCCGGGCTTGGAGCTGCGTTCCAACATCGCAATGAAGAGGATTAGCGGGAGTAGAGAGGAAGAGGGGGCGATATTAGGGGGAGAATGCGGCATCTCAGCCTTAATCAGCGCAGTTCTCCCTGTGAGCAGAATACTGTAGTAGGGATTAGCCTACTACGTGGGAGAAACTGTACATCCGGCAGTTTTACACGCCCAGAAGTGTCTGTAAATTGCTTAACGCCACTTTCGGTGCATCTGCTGATATCTCTGCGTCAGCATTATTGACGAGCGCCATATTTACACACGGAGGAGGAAGGTCTGTCTATTCTATTTTCTCTGGGTGATTTAAGTGTGTAAACATGCTACAGCGCCACAACTCCTCATCCAGCACAGAGACAGATGGGCAGTTAAGGGGAGAAGTCACAGTCCAAATTGATGGGGGGGTTCATTGCAGAGTGAGTTCAAACAGATCCCTGTACCACTCTCTTTTCAAGGTGGCAATGCCAGAGTAGAAATGAGCTGACTCGTGATCCCACCGGGGAATGAATTCAACAGCGCGCCACCTGCACAGTGCCACCGTAGACAAATCCCCACTCTCTCCCCCACCCCGGCCCGTGTTCCTGGTCAGAAGCGCTTCATCTAAATAGCATTACACCCCATTACTTATCGTGCTCTTAAATTGGTTTGGCAGTCGGTCTCGGCTTCTCTTTTGCTGGCTCAATTACAGGCACACTCGTTTTTCGTAATGGATGCGAAATGAGCTTTCGGGCTGGCCGGGACCCAATTGCGAGAAAGAAATACCACAGTTCATAAATGAGATGCGGGCGGGAAAGGCAGGCAAACGTTTGCGCACCGCTTAATTATGCATCGAAAAGCCTGACCAGCCTTCATCAGAACCCAACGGTGTGTGTCTGATTGATCTCCTCATCGTTCATAATGTTTGTAATTAAGATTTGAGCAGAACTGGCTGCCCTGGGGCCCAAAAAAGTCCTGCCAAAGGCATGGGCTTGGCCTCTGATAATTGCAAAAAATAATATTCTTCAGATGATGTTGTGATTATATACCCTGGTTTGCATCTGCCGTGTCAGCATGTTTCCCCACTGCTGACAGAATAATAAGCAAAATAATATTAAGAATGCGCCTACTTTGATTATGCACATGTATAATGCATCATATTCATACATAATATAACAATATATATGTTTTTAATGTGTTTACCATGTATGCGCTATTTTCAAAAAGGAGGGGGCTGCCTGTAGCGTAGTGGTTAAATGACGGCGACACGCAAGGTCGGTGGTTCTAATCCCGGTGTAGCGAACATAAGATCCGCAAGGCCCTTAACCCTGGATTGCTCCAGGGGAGCACTGTCTCCTGCTTAGTCTAATCAACTGTACGTCGCTCTGAATAAGAGCATCTGCCAAATGCCAATAATGTAATGTAAAAAGAGTATGAGCTCCATTTGAATGAACATGTAGCTGATGTTGATGCAAGTTGGGTACGCCGAAGCAGGTCCTCACCTGTCTGTGAGGTTTCTAAGGTGCCAGGTGTCCGTTACAACTGTGCGCAACACCAGAGGGGCAAGGTTCGGCCAGTTCCGTTTCAATTCAGTCAATAATTCAGATTCAAGACGGGGAGTTTGCCTGTCTGTTTGCCTTCGGTGATCTCTCTATCCGTCTGTACTTCCTTCCAGTGTTCTTCCCAGCTAACACAAAATGTTCTCGGAACTGTACTTTCCTCCAGGGTCCCCGACGCAGTTGTCCCTGGCTTTGATGTGCACTTTATTGTACGTCGCTATGGATAAGAGCGTCTGATAAATGACTGTAATATTTTTGGAGTGTTTTGTCAATGTTATAACATTGCCACTACATTGCAGCAAAATTGGGAGAACGTTCTATGTTTAGACGGGATAGTCTTGATCTCTTGTCCTCTTTTGGTTGTGTACGGGGGCTATATTTTGGCTGTCAGAATCATTTCTTAGTTTCTTGTGTGAATTGAAGTAAAAGCTGGGGTTGCGAGTATTTTCATTCCCATCCCATGCGTCCTCAGCTCTGCAAAATAATTGGTCATTTTTTAGAAATTGCGGCGAGATTGAAAATTCATTTGGACACCGATCGTGCTATTTTTAAACTGAGGGCCGTCAGAAGTCATGCCAGCCTCCTCTCTCCCCTTCACTCGGAGTGTCTGTGCTGTCACTCAGAGGAATTAGTCAGTTTTCTGCCTAGAAATATTTCTTTCCTTTAAAAAAAAAAAAAAAAATGACAGTTTAGGTTACTGGGACGATTTATTTCCCGCATGCAGTTTCAGTACAATGCACTCAGTGATCACTCTGTTATGTATTTGCTGTATTAGACCTATGTTTTGACTTATTGGACTTTGGCTGCTGTGCTGTCTGCTCGGACCAGTCTGGCCATTCTCCTCTGACCTCTATAGACTGCTGTGCATGAAAATCCCTGGAGATCTGCAGTTTCTAAGATACTCAAACCACCCCGTCAGGCATCATCAATCAATCCATGGGCAAAGTCACTTACAGTAGATTACATTTCCGCCCCATTCTGATGTTTGGTCTGAACAACAACTGAACCCCTTGACCATGTCTGCATGCTTATATGCGTTGAGTTGTTGCCACATGATTGGCTGATTGTGTTGCCACATGATTGGGGCGGCCTGTAGCATAGTGGTTAAGGTAAATGACTGGAATACGCAAGGTCTGTGTTTCTAATCCCGGTGTAGCCACAATAAAATCCGCACAGCTGTCGGCCCCTTGAGCAAGGCCCTTAACCCTGCACTGCTCCAGGGGAGGATTGTCTCCTGCTTAGTCTAATCAATTGTATGTCGCTCTGGATAAGAGCGTCTGCCAAATGCCAATAATGTAATGTTATATATTTTTATTAATGAGCTGGTGTACAGAATGTGTATGTGCAGAATGTATATTTGTGTGTGAGCAAGACATGTGCTTGACTTGCAAATACCAGCTACAATATTTTTGTAGTCTCTGTCAGGATACAGTATATACGGTATCTTATGTCGTGTACAAAAGAGAGAGGAAAATTCAATGGATTCTTTCTTCTTCTTCTTCTTAAACGCACAATAGGTAAGATTTTTGTGCTAAAACATTGTTACAAGGCCATTGTAAATTCCTTCCTATCATTGAAAAAGGCTCACTGACATGTTGACTCACCCTCTGCCTGTGTTTATAATCCTTAAATTCGGGTTTCAAAATATGCAGTTAACAGGCCGGCACTCTGCCGAAACATCGCATAGCTGTATAATAATTAAAGCTCATTGGTTGAAAATTGGTTCTAATTGTCACAGCCAATAATGTTCCAATGGCAGTGCGTTCGGAGATAAACAGTGTTGTGGTTTGGGGGTGTTTGGGCGTGTTTGTCGCTGCAATTCCTCTCTTGACCGTTCAAAGTCAGAAATTACCTATTGTACCTTTATCGCTATGTTAATGTACAGTGTGCGCGTGCTTCCCCCCTGCAGAAGATCATCTGTAAAATCGGCACGTGGCACCTGGTTATGTACTGGGCCCCGGTGGCTGGAGGCGCAGGCGTGCTCATTAACGGCGTGTTAATGACCAGCAGTTCCGCATTTGTAACAGCGCTATGCGTATTATGCTCCGTCACACGGAGAGGTCAAAAATAAATCCCTCCAAAGTCAAACGGGATCTGAATGTTGTGTCCTGTTTATTCAAATATAGCACACGGAAAAGCTATTCTGGGCTTCTGGGGGCATTGTGGATACTGCACCCAGCCCTGTCAGCTGGTGACCCCAGTGATGAAGGGTTTTGTGTGTGTGTGTGTGTGTGTGTGTGTGTGTCAATGAGAGAGAGAGAGAGAGAGAGAGACAGATGAAAAGGGAGAAACAGTAGATGAGAGTGAGGGAGGAAAAGATATGCAGACAGAGGATATGAGAGAGGGAGAGGGAGAAAGAAGGGGGGTGAGAGGATAATAGAAAGAGAAACAGACAGATGGATGAAAAGAAGGGGAGAAAGATAGAGGAAGACTGACGATGAGAGAGGGGGAGAATAAGAGAGAGAGGCAGACCCAAGGATACAGTAAGAGAGAAAGGGGGATAGAAGAGAGTGAGAGAGAGGGAGAGAGAGAGGGAGAGACGTAACGGACCTCTGGGGTAATGTATCTAGCACTAGTCCTTGGTGTGGTGACCCTGCTCGTGGTGAAGGCCATAGTCGTCGTCAGTGGAAAGTGGTCATAACACTGGCCCCTGAAAGAGGGTCTACCTCTGCCCAATGTCCCCTCTCTCACTGTGCAAGAGCTCTCTCTGCTCTTCTCTAATCAAGAATCCATTCAATTAGAGATGGACTGGTCAAATCAAACTGCTGAAATTGCATATCCGATCAAGATAATCGGCTGTGACCAAAAACCAGCATACACTCCCAGAAATAAAGCTACAAAAAGTGCCTAAAAAGGTAGAAATGCTTGTCGTTGGGGTGGTACCCTATAGGTACATAACATTGTACCCCTAGCCATATAATGAATTTGTACCTTTTTTCCTTGGAAAACATACTCATTTGTACCCAAAGAGGACATTACTGTACTTTCAGGGTACATTTGGGAAATTAGATCCTTGAAGAACAAAAATGTACCTCTACTGTCCCATTATTTTTGAGAGTGTACACATTGGGTCCCCAGAAAACCATGAATGTACAGTGCTGCGCCCTGGCTCTGATTCCACAGTCGGTGCCTGTTTCCGCCCGACATTCCCGTGCCCGGATCGCGTTCCAGGTCGGGCCGCATTCCTCGGAAGCCTGCGTAGAGTTACGCTCTCCTGAATTCCGTACGGCGAGCGGCACGGCCCCCCTCCGTGGCCCCCCTCTGTGGCCCTACGCTGAGCGCTCTGACGGAGGGGCGGGGCGGCGAGCCTACGCCTCGAACCCCGCGGGGGTCACGTCCCACCCCGCCGCTCGTGATCGTAGCGGGGGGCTAGCTGCAGCTCGCTCTCAGGGGTCTGGGCGGTGATTTGTCAGTTGAGGGAACAGTTCACCCACTGCACCCCCCCCCCCCATCAACCGACACACTCTTCCCATCATCCCCTGCGACGGCCCCACCCCACTCATCCCCCCGAGCTGCTCAGTAATAGGCTCAGTGGGGGTTTTTTTTCTCTCCTCCCTGCAAGTGAGACTTGAGTTTAATGGAATGGAGCGGTTAGCATTTTCCACACATCAGCGGTGCCTTATGGGGGATTATTCATATCGAGGTGGTATAGTCTTACCCGCGGGGATTCAGCAATGAAGGGACTGGAATGAGAAGCTGTCAACCCCCCCCCCCCACCCCCGCCCCTCTCTCTTTCCCCAACAACCCCCCCTACCCCACGCACTCCCCACCCCTCTCTCGCCCCAACAACCCCCCCACCCCCGCCCCTCTCTCTCTCCCCAACAACCCCCCCTACCCCACGCACTCCCCGCCCCTCCCTCTTTCCCCAACAACCCCCCCTACCCCACACACTCCCCACCCCTCTCTTTCCCCAACAGCCCCCCCCACACTCCCCACCCCTCTCTCTCACCCCAACAACCCCCCCTACCCCACACACTCCCCCCCATCACACGCTCTTACATCGTACAGGCCCGTCAATATCTTGCTGAGTCTGCGTATATCTACCTGCAGCCCCCTCAGATTCTCCCTCCCCCTCTTTTCTTTTTTTTATCGTTTAATCCCTCTATCCGCGTGAGAACACGCTCTCCGCACCTCCCTCCCCTCTCGCACGTTTCTTCTTCTCTCGCCTCGCCTTTATTGTCCCGTTCCCCCTCTTTTTCCCTTTCGCTCTCTTTCCGGTCTCTTTGAATCAGCGCGCGTCGTCCTGATGCTCGGCCCCTGAATCTAAATATGTCCTCTCCCATTCTTCCCCTCTTCGTATCTGTGCCCACGCCGCTCCCTCTCCTGACATATCTCTGTTCCCACCACCTTCCTGCTCAGTCTCAGAGTGGAACGCTCCCTTTGGATGTATTTCTCCTTTATTCTCCTCTTATCTTAATTTGTCTTGACTAATCTCTACCCCGCCGCCCTGATCTGATTCTCTTTCTCTTTATCGGCCATTTTTTTTATTGCGCTCTCCCCCTCCCTCTCCCC
Organism: Conger conger; assembly: GCF_963514075.1. Lineage (NCBI taxonomy): Eukaryota > Metazoa > Chordata > Actinopteri > Anguilliformes > Congridae > Conger > Conger conger. The sequence goes on along the minus strand of NC_083763.1, from coordinate 11,528,748 downwards.
TTCTCCCTCTCTCTCCCTCTTTCTCTCTCTCCCCCTGTTCTTTTCTCTCATGGTTCGGGTGTTTCTCGGTCTGTCACTCTGTCGCTTTTTCTTTATGTCACTTTCTCTTGCTTGCTCTCATATACTTCTGCTCTCACCGTCGCTCTCTGTCTTACCCGCTCTCTCTCCCTCTGCCATTCTTCCTATCTCCCTCTTTCGCTCTCTTTCTCTTCCCCCTCTTCTTTTCTCTCAAGGTTTTGTGTGTTTTTAGGTCTGCCACTCTCCCTCTTTCTCTGGCCTCTCTTTTTCTTTTTGTGACTTTCTCTTCCTTGCTCTCTGTCATTCTCTCTCTCTGTCATTGTCCCTCTCTCTGTTCCAGACAAGGTAGTTTGTATTTTAATATGGTCCTATTTGACACTGTATGTGCACTCACCAAAATGCAATTTAAATTATTCCCGGCAAATGAATTGTGTGCAATGTGATTATGATACTATTTTTCATTTGCTTAACCCATGGGAATCGTGTGCCAATAGTTCCTAGTCCTCCAAATTGCGTTAACACCATCTAAATTACCATCTGCCTAGCCAGCTTTAATTGGATCCCATCAAATGCAAACCGGCATTAGCAGCAGCCGCTCACTCCGATAAATAAATTACGCCTGGTGTCAACAAAACGACCATAATGGCACCATGGGAGGCATCCAATCAACAGGTCATTATAAAAATCCAGTGATGCTGTCAGTCATGGTCGGAGTCAAATGGCTGTTAGTAATTTGAACTGAAACCCATGTGTTTTCTCCAAAATACCGCAGGACCGACACCAGTCTCGTGAAGCATATCGTAGTACTGTGTTGAATTACTGTGCTTCAAGCCTAGTAATAACCCTAACCTTAAACACAGCCCTAAATCTAACTCTAACTCTAACCCTAACCAGAGCCATAGCACTTTATTACCAAGAGGACTGAGCAAACGCACATACAACTCCAACACAATAGGGACCAAATTCTTCCTACCTAAAGGCTCCAGTACTCTGAATGGCCAGTGCAAACATTTCTTTCCCAGGGGGCCCTGATAACTTGAGAAAGAAAGATTTTTTTTTACTAACCTAAAACTAACCCTGACCATAACCCTAACCATAGCCCTAACCATCACCATAACCCTAGCCCTAACTGCAAGCTAACATATTTGAAGCCTGTATTACAAGCGTGCTCTGTTCACATAAAGCAGGCCCTGTTCCTGGAGACCTACTGTAGCATCCATTTGAACTGTAATACACACCATCCGACAGTTAGAGATCTCACTGAGCTGCTGATTAGTAGAATCTGTTGGTTTGAAATGAGAGCCTACAGAACAGGGCGGCCATTCCATAAAGATAGAAACAGCGCTATTGCCTTCTGATCGCCGTTCCAACACTGTGGTTGACTTGGCAGGGGTTGAGGTGGGTTGTGAGATAACGCATGAATATTGCAACTTGATGTAGCTCAGTTTCCATTGTCATTCAGATTTCCATTGACTTCCATTGATAGCGAGAAGAAAAGCACTGCATTCAGTATGCTGGTCATGCAGTCATTTCAAATTATCAGTATGCTAAAAGCATTTCAATTCAACATTCTGAAATTAAGCCAGGCAACATTTTAATTAGAGGTTCAGAAGATGTGGAACTGAAAATGCATTTTTTGACAGAAAAATCACTGACAAAGAAAATTGAGCTCGGAAATTTCGGGAACGATTGGCCTATTTTTCACTTTTCCTTACCATCAAAGCTTTGAGTGGGTGAGACTGCAGGAAACCAAATAATAAAAATAAAAAAAAACCCTGCAGAGTCCCTTGGTGACGGATTGTGCTACAGTACGAGCGATCAAGGTTAATAAAGGATGAATGAGAGGCCTGTTCCACTGTGGTGAGCTTCTCTGAAGGCTGTGAGCGGATCGTGATGCAGCCCTGCCCAGCACGACATCATCACGACATCATCACGACATCATCATGACATCATCAATTCACTTCAGTTCAATTTCATTTATACAGCGCTTTTCACAGACTGTCCCAAAGACGCTTTGCAGAGTGACACAGAAGGGGAAGGTAAAAGGGGGAAATAGCAGCCCTAAGCCCTCAGATAGCACGTGAAGTAAACAACAACAATAGCGGGGAGAAAAAACTCCCCATTATTGGCATTTGGCAGACGCTCTTATCCAGAGCGACATACAGTTGATTAGACTAAGCAGGAGACAATCCTCCCCTGGAGCAATGCAGGGTTAAGGGCCTTGCTCAAGGGCCCAACAGCTGTGCAGATCTTATTGTGGCTACATCGGGATTAGAACCACCGACCTTGTGTATGCCAGTCAATTACCTTAACCACTACGCTACTGGCCTCCCCGATGGGTAGATATCTCGGGAGGAGCCCAGCAATAGGGGGGATGCCCATTCTCCGCTGGCCTATAGGTTGAGTTAGAATCAGAGAATAAATTGCGTGTTGCCTGCAGGTTGTGGGAACACGATACAAAATAATTCACAGAACCAGCATCGCGCCAACAATAGGTTCAGAGGGGTTCGGCATTACAGAGCATGAGGGGCTTTTTGTCAATGTAAATATTCAGCCTCTCCAGCAACGGGCTCTGCTGTAGCTGCCTAAGCCCCATTAGTCACACCTGAGTCTGGGGGCCTTATTATGCAGCAGAATATAGGGCTTAATATTAAGCCCGAGATGTGGCTCATTAATCCGATAAGCACGAGTGCAAGTTTCGGGAGAAGTGAGGAGGCCTAATCTCCCACTCTGAGCAGAAGTGCCTTTCCGGACGAGTGGAGCGGGGCGATACGGGCTCATTTGCGGCTCCCGAAAGCTTAGCCAGCTCCTCCGATAAACTCCAGCTCCCGCTGCCTGGGTTGGCCCGGCCCTCACATCCTGTTCCAGGGATCAGAAAAATGATGGGATAGTCATTACACGACACGTACAGTGTGTCGCAAATTGAAAGCACGGTTGTTTGGGTGGAGTTTCTATCATGGAAGGACTCTGGTTGGCAGCCTTGGGGCGGGGTAACTGTCACAGAGGGAACTATTACCTTACGTTACGCGTCATTTTGCTGACGCTTTTATCCAAAGCGACTTATAGTCGATTAGACTAAGCAGGACACAATCCTCCCCTGGAGCAATGCAGTGTTAAGGGCCTTGCTCAAGTGCCCAACAGCTGTACGGATCTTATTGTGTTTATGTCATGGTGGGGTTCTGCTTGGCCATCTCTGCCCCTGGCGCAGGGTTTATGTCATGGACGGGCTCTGGTTGGCGGTCTTCGTGTGAGGCTGGGTTTGCATCAGGATAAGGAAGCTGCCGGAGTAACCAGGCCAGGGCACTCCAGTGTCCTGTGAGTAATTATCCAGAGTCCAGTGAGTAATTATCTCAGGTACGGCAGATTACACATTCAGGCCTGCTCCTGCAATCTGTCTTCCTGGCACTCTTGAGGAAAAAACGATCACTGAAAAAAATCCTGAATATATATAGTGTATTATATATATGCTATATTCTAAACAGAACACTACACTAGTCTATACTGAGTGAATGTTTCCCTTTTGTGTGTTTTTTTATTGTTACCATGGTTTTTGTCACTGTTTTAAGTGTTCTTTGCTTTCTTCTGTCTCCTGATGTACAGTGTGCTGTGACGCAAGCTTGGTCATCCAATCACCCAATCACAGTCGAGCCAGGACCGGGCCCTTCTGCGGTGCAGCCAATCAGATCGCTCCACCGCGCTGCTCGGAGTGCAGGGGCCGCTGTGGCAGATCAGGTAATCCTGTCCTCTCTCCAGCCAGAAGGATTTTTAATTTCAGCAGTCAAGCCTGTTCCTATCATGGTGCCATGGGCTATGCTGAGTTGTATCCCCTCAATGCCTTGCAACTACAAGGCTGATCAACATCGAGTCATGATGTGACCACTTTTCTACCGATGGATCAGTGTTTTCTACTCATCGAATAACTTGAATAAGTCAAAAACTTTCATTTCTGCCCCACTAATCAATGCCATATTGACCTTGATTAGACTTCTAACCAAATCAAAATGTTTGGATGGATATAGCCTGACTTTAGAACTAGTATAGTACTATGAACCAGACAAAATTGACACTAGAGATAAGAGAAAATTGAGATAAGTCTTTGTTTGGTTTTTCTTTGCTAGTAAACCAATGGTCAGTTGCCTCTTCATATGAATCATTGTCTCGTGTTGGTGCTGCTCCAACTGGCAGCAGTGCTTCAAGCCGGCTGAACTGTTGACACAATGGCGGTTTAAACCAGCTAGAACCGGTCATATTGTAGGACACCCTTCCCAAAAACCACAAGATCCCTCTTCCAGCCCACTGCTCAAGAGATACCATAGAGCAGCAACGCCTACTCATGGACGAGTATGCAGGTTCTCATTCCAACCAATCACTACACCTGCTGAGCTCACAAATGACTTCCCTCTTCTCTACTGGAAGGTGTGTCATTAGCAGGAATATTGCTCAGTTGGAATGAAAACCAGCATACTCTGGGCCTTAGAAGCATCGTTAAAGACTATTAAATGTGCAGGACCGCACCCCCAGAGGGCTCCCTTGGTGCGAAAATGCACTTGCTGTCAATGCTAACTACTACAGGTACACTAGCACCTGAGGGTGGAGGTTTATCCTGTTGGCTCGGCCCTCTGTGAGGTTCTTTCATTTCTCTATAAGATGTGACATGTCACAAAGCAACAGCGGGTGTATTATTGCCAAAGCAGCCGTGAAATGCCTGTGGGAGACGGAAAGAGAGAGGCTTGTCTTGTCAAGGCTTATCTTTCACAGTATTCCTCACGAGAAGAGACTAGGTAGAAGCAAAGCAGATATCATTTACTCGGACGGGAACTGTGACTGGGTCGAATGCAGTCGTGCTTGAGGCCGTGGAGAATGTTCAGCCTACATAGACCTGCATGGTTGAGTTTAGCCGTGAGGCGCTACCCTGCTAACTAGCTAATTAGCTGCAGTAGCTCAGGAACGCATTTCTGTGTCTACCTGTGTGGTGCCACAAGAGAGCAAATGTACTCTATCAATAGTAAAATAGACTATCGGTGTTTATTTAACACCAATAAATTAAATGCATAGGTGATGGTTTTTATGTTGCTCATTCGGAATAACAGGGATTAGTACAACCTGGTTTTTAATACATTTACATCACAGGTCCTGTTTATTGCAGGTTTTGCACATCTTTAACTGGTTGGTAAGTGGAAAATGGACTGCATTTAAAGTATATAGCGGTTTTATCCAATGCGCTTTACAATTAATGTCTCGCAATCACACACACACACACACACACACACACCAATAGCGACGGGCTGCCGTGCAAGGCACCAATCAGCTCATTGGGAGCAATTGGGGGTTAGGCGTCTTGCTCAGGGTCACTTCGACACAACCACGGTCGGGGATTGGACCGGCATCCCTCTGACTACCGGACGAGCACTCTTACCCTCCTGAGCTAATGTCGCCCCCTATAGGGTAGGGAACAGGGTTGGTAATAAAAATGTTGCAGTTCCCAGGTAGGTCGCTGCCATTGCACCCTTGAGCTTGGACCTTCATCTGAATTGCTTCAGCATCCAGATATAGTACACGGATACATTGATGCCATGTCAAAGAAGAAAAAAAAAAAGTGAAATTTGTGTAAGCTGCTCTGGGTAAGAGCATCTGCAAAATGCCTGTAATGTAATGTGAACTGACGGTTCCCTTGGACTGAGGTGTTTCTCTGTGAGTTGCCATGGGGACTATCACACACCACACGCGTAAGTTTAAAGCACAGGGCTCCAATGAAAGGGGTTGTGTCATTTGACAAATAAGTTGCACAAAGAGAGCCTCGTTTTATATTCCAGAGCTCTTCTTTTCCTGTCTTTGTGTTTCTTTTCTTTTTTTTTTTTTACGACTGCGGAGAGTCCATTCAGCCAGGATCAGGTGATGCTTGTTTTGTCCTGAGTAACTGGAGATGAGGCTTATAATACACTGCAGACTGCCAGCCCTTGCATTGGTTGTGTGGTTGGCTTCAGTTTCAGTGCCACCATGGGTACAGTTAGGGCTGGCAGATGTTCGGTTTTCAAATTTGCAATTTGTACATGCCTGGTTTGTGTAAATGGGAGAAATTTACCGGTAGTCTGTAATTAATTCACGTCTCAATCGCCCTCCAGTCCAGTCGTTCCGATAGACCTACCACCCCCTGGTCCACCCCCTGGTCCACCATCGGTTCTGACAGTATCCCACCTTCCAGCTGTGCATGTTTAAACAAAGTTTTTTTTGACAAATTGTAAACCTGGCAACCCTAATTAGCCACATAACATTCTCATTTTTCCCAGATTCCCAGACCTTTCCTTCACCTTGAGGAACATTTCCTGAGCAGTCTTGATAGTCTTGTGCTGTTCCGTCTTTTCTTTTAACCTTTCATTAAATGGAAATTGCATTTTTAGGCTGTATTAATAATGCAAAGGAAGTGGCTCGCACACAGCACTGCAAACAGTCACTTTCAACTGCTTATTCTCAACTACTTATAAGTACTTGGTACAAGTACTTAATCAGTTGAATTCCCGTAAAATAATACTGTGCGCCATTATTTTTGTGAGTGTACAGTGGGTTATCCAAGTTCAACCAGATGAATTCATATTCGGGTGCAAACTACTGAAAAAGGCCGTATATCGTGCAGAATATTCTACAGCCGCATTAATAATGCACATCTTAATTTTTCCCCCCCGACCATATCGAGATCTTTTTTGGGACACATTTAATGCTCAATTCATCTGCGCGTGTGAACTACGTGACCAGAAATTCAGACTCAGCTATTGAAACCTCAAGAACCCCCAAACCTTTGAAAGAGGATAGATTGGACTGTAATTAAAAGTAGAAGAGAATTATATTTGGGCACTCAATAACTGTAATCTGTTTAATGCAATATGCAATCAGTGTGTTTCATGTATTCGTCTCTCCCTCAAGAGTCATTGAGCGATTTTTTTTGAGACACTTAATTTGCAGTCTCAACGAAAGTAGTTAATTTAAATGATTTTTGTTCGATATATTTCCTTGCGGAAATACAAAATATAGATCGGTTATATAAAATTATATTTATATTTATAAAAAACGAAACCCTTTTCCTCTCCCAGCTTCACCTCACAAACTGAACTATTTCCAGCTCTCTGTGCTTTGGATCTTTGATTAATTAAATTTCACCTCGCGATGTCAGTCACCGCCTTTGGAGATATTGAAATCCTGAGTCGACTACTCCCAATTTGCATTTTTTCCCTAAATATATACAACATGACTGAATGCCTTCACTACAGTACAGTGCCGTTTCTATCCCTTCGGGAATGTTCGTTGTGTATCCTAGGAACGAGTCTAGCTCCGCAGTGTTTATAGCTAATTAAGAACCTTTTTAATTAATGACTAACAAAGTGACTACGCTTTCTCTAATGCAAATACGTTCTGTAACGTTTCGTGAAATCGCTTCACAAGACTGCTCAGCTGTGGAAACCAATTTCAGCCTTGGTGATTTTATTGCTTTTGATACGTATGGAGCGAACTGCTTCCATATGCAAACTAAAACGCATGGACAAATATCGCCCTTCTAATCCGCTTACAGACCCTCTGGCCAAGGGAAATGCTCTGTTCTACAGCTGGACTCTGATAATGAACTAGATGGGGATTTTCCAAAAGGGCTGCACTCAAGTGCACAACCAGGACCTAAAAAATTTTCTTATTTATTTAAGGTTGCATTTAGGGTGTAAACAGTATACACGTGCCTCTAGATAAGGCTTAAATTTGAGAAAGACCTCTCAGTCCCCTCCTACACAAATTGCAACTGCTCACTAAAAGAATTAAATTAAATAATACAGGCTGTTGGATGAAACAAGAAATGCCGAGGACATGACCTCTGAGTCCTGAATGGTTGTCAGGGCCCTGGATACAGTTGTATTATTGATGAGGAGAGCGGGATGCTGAAGATGAGCGCAGGCCTGTGGAGGGGTAGAGCTTGCGTAGTGCTCTGACCGGTACTGCTCCGTGTGCTCGGCGTGTGGTCAGAGTTCGTTTCGGCTGATTCTTATCTGCGGGCCGCGGGTTTTCGGCGATCTCTGGCGCCGTGTGCTGCCTCTACTCCGCTGAACCGGGAGGCCGTTACAGCAGATTAGGCAACGCTGTACTACGGTTTCTTTGTATCCTCTCCTCCGCCCTCTCGTCTGCTCAGCGGTCCGTCCTTTCTTCGTCTGACCCCAGTGAGGTCAGAGTGTGCTTTTTGGAGTCCAGTGCTTGTTGCTATGACATCGTGTGCGGTTGGTTGCCGGGGAACTCACCCACACCGAGGCCTTAGAATTATAAGGTCGTAACTGACGTTCTGGCAAAAATGAGTTAGTGTTAGAAGATTTTGATGTTGTACATTCAGAGTACTTTTAGAGCATCTGTCATTTTGATCTATGAAGAACTGCCCGGCATTTCAGTTTTGCTGTGTATGATGTGAAGTCTTTATGATGTGCAGCTCAATATCTCAAAAATACTCAGACAAGACAAAAGCAGACAAAACCTGATAATTCCAAGGTCAGGACATGTACCCACACATGTATGAACACATATCCATATACCCACACACACGGACACACATACCCACCCTCCTACACACACACGGACACATATCCATATACCCATGCTTCCACACGTGTGAAAACATATTCATACCCTCACACATGTATGAACACATGCAGTCTACCCACCAACCCTCACATATGAATACATGCCCATACATGAAACCACCAGCAGACCATTAACACACACACACACTCACACACACAC